>NC_134825.1:149638981-149948777 GCF_004210375.1 Tachypleus tridentatus | reverse complement strand
ATGTAGTTACTCTCGTGTTTAAAGCAATATATATGTAAGGTTATATATTTTATGTTATACACACACACACACACACATATATATATACTGTTTGCTTATGTATATAGCAAACATTATGTGCGTGATGTGGCGCCATATTAAAGAACAATAAATGTGTAATTCAAACAATTATGACTCATGAATAAAACAATACATTTTAAGTTACGCATATTTTCTTTTTTGAAATACAAATTAATGAGTACGTTATATTAAAAAGATTTCAATATGAAAATCACTGAGTTACGTGGAACTCACGGTCGATATAAAATTATGGTGAAGCATCATATATCGAATTAACATTTTTTCTTCATCGTTTAGTGTTATGTAGGTAGTGACATGGTACCGAAGGATATATAAAAACTCCTTTAGATGTAAAATATTCATAAATATCATAGAGAAAGGGACATCCCTCGTACTTAGTAACATTGGAAAACAAAGGAAGTTGAATCAACTTGAAGACTCAGAACCATCCAGAAAGAAACCTTTGTAAGTCTTGTCACAGTTTTAGCAACATGTAGTGTCTCGTAGCAGGTGTAAACCTACGAACACAAAAGTCTGTTGCAAAATCCATCCACGTGTGGCAACCAACAATAGACAACATAATCAAGTAGGGTCTTCGTTTGGAAAAAAGACACAAGTCACGTGTACACAAGGTGTGCTTCTTTGCAGCCGTAGCATACCTAAAGCAACTGAAGAATGAAAAAAAAAAGTATCCTTTTTATTCTATATGAATAAATACCTGTCGAGATATGGGACACAGTATCTATGGATTTCTATGCGATCGGACCGTTCAAACGGAAGTTGGGAAACTTTTGTTCTCGTTTTTTGGCTGTATTATAAAAACAAATCAGAGAAGAAAGGCGCGATATGGAAATGACAACCTCACGAAGAAGTTTTTTGCAATGTAAATTACTCTCTAGGACCATTTTCAAAATACGCAATCATCACCTAAAGCATGGCCAGATGTGATAAAATGTTGTGTACTGACATGGAGGCTCCAAAATCATGTTAACGTAACGTATTCAGCCTCTGTAATATATGAATGTTGTATTTTCTTCTATATTTAAATATAACAACATATATGTAACTATATATATATTTTTTAAAGTATAGAAAATATTACGTATGGGATAGTATATTTTTCTTGGCTAAGTACAAAATAACTTATTGTTTATTCTGTATTATATAGCGTAATGTTATGTAATTTTTAACGATAACACATTGTTTATTCTGTATTATATAGCGTAATGTTATGTAATTTTTAACGACAACATATTGTTTATTCTGTGTTATATAAAGTAATGTTTAATGCGATAAAACAATGTGTTTACTTTGGGTAAGTATTACAGTTACACAAGAAATATTATATTTACAGCTATAAAAACAGCATGTGAACGTCGTCGTTATCACAGTGAACTATTAAGTAAAGTGATGTATTTGTCACTTTGTATAGAATAATACCACACTTGCATGATGTGGTAATAAACAGTGACACCTCAACAACCGGTAGAAACACAACTATATTTCAACACCCGATGTTTAAACGACCGGTAGAAATACAACTGTATTACAAGGTAAAATCTAATGTTTAGGTGACCATCAGCCAAGAACTGAACAGTTATTCAGACTGTGGTGTTTTGCTGAAAACTGATAAGAAACGAAACAGTTACATTTTAACAACCTATGTTTTAGTGACCATCAGTCGTTAATTAAACAGTCATATGATAACACATGACGTTCTATGATTTCTAGGTCTATAACTAATGGAACTATATTTTAGCACCGGAAGTTTCAGTGACTACTGGCCATCGATTGTTAAAAACTGTAATTTAGTTTGTTTAAGCAAAGCTATAAAAAGCTATCTACTGTGTTAACCGCAGGGTTAGAACTCTGAATTTTAGTGTTGTAGACATTCGTAGACTGTCCCACCGGTGGATCTCCCTATATTTTAATATCTGATGTTTTGCTGACCACTGATCAGTAGCGAGATAACTATATTTTAACACCTGATTCTTTGATGACTACCAGCTGGTAGATAAACGACCACATTTTAACATCTAATGTTGCGATTACTGTTTTGAATTTTGCGCAAAGCTACATGAGGGCTACCCGCGCATGCCGTCCCTAATTCAGCAGTGTAAGACTAGAGGGAAAGCAACTAATCATCACCACCCACCGCCAATTCTTGGGCTACTCTTTTACCAACGAATAGTGGGATTAATCGTTACATTATAATGCCCCCACGGCTTAAAGGGCAAGCATATTTGATTCGAACCCGCGACCCTCAGATTACGAGTCGAGTGCCTTAACCACCTGGCCATGCTGAGTACGTTTCGATTATCATTGATTAATAGCTAAACAACTATACTTGAACACTCGACTTTTTGGTGACTACCGGTCGATAGCTAAACAACTGTCTTTTAACTCCCTACATCTCTCTACATTCCGGTGATCGATAGCTAAAGAACATCTTTTAACATCTAACCTTTTAATGACTATCGATCGATAGCTAAACAATTATATTTTAACTCCCTATATTTCGGTGATTACCGATCGATAGCTAACAAAACTACAGTTCAACACCGGATGTTTGGACGCCCTCTAACTGTCTATCTGAACAGACTGTAGAAGGCACGTTGAAGTTTCGCTCAGTAGTGTCTGAGCTATCGGACTGCACTCTGTTTTGTATGGTTAACTTACAGATTATAGAACAGTTGAACGGGTAGTTTATTAAAAGGTGGACATTAGAAGTAAAACACAGAGCTTTCAACAACTGTAAATAGAATTCCTTGCTCTTACAATTTTAACAATATAACAAATATAGGTTTGTTTTCGGAATTTTCGCAAGAAGCTACACAAAGAGCTATTTTCGGATAGCCCTCTTTAACTTTGAACTGATAAACCAAATAATGGAATTCGATCATCAGTCCTACGGCATACCACGACTTCAAAATGCACATCACGTTTTTGTGATACCGACCCGATATTTCACAAATTTGAAGAATGCTAACCCCCTAGACTACATCACTCTAGGTTAGAAATAGTACCTTATATACCCTAAGGTTTGTTTCTCTTGTTCTCGGAGTACAGCACCTGCTTCAGGTTTACCAACTCTTTTATTCGTGAGATATTTATTGTCTTTTAATTTTACTTCACTTGTAGGGTTTATCTTATCCTCAGAATTTATTCTCTCCTTGAGTTCTACCACGCCAACATGGATTTACTTTATTATTCGGTATACCATATTCTTGTAGCATGTTTTATACATGGGTTTAGTTTATTCTTCGGTGTACCGTATCCTTGTGGTATACCTTGTATTTGGGAATTTTGTGTATTTTTGAATTTTTAAAGAAAAATTAACGCTTTTAGAGTTTAGGATTATGGCGTGCGATTCATTAACTCCTTGTATAAATGAACTGGATAAACAGAACTAAAGGAGTCTTTTGTTCTGTTTCTGAGTTATATCTACCTTTTTCCTTAGTCGTCTGATCGAACAAGAAAAACAGACTTAATAAGGCTCTTTACAAAATAAGATGAGATCCAGGCTTTTATGCATTCCTCTAAAAGGTTTGTATTAATTAAAACGACTCGGAATAAAATTAGTAAGTTATCATAGAAATAGTTGTATCAGATATAATTGTTCGCACCATGTCTTTAATATGATATTAGTTTAAGGCTTATGTCTCTTCTATGCCACGAACGTGTTTTTTTTTGTGTGTGTATAGAATAGCGGTGGTTAATACTTTAATCACGATTTATCTATATATTGTTTTTTTTTTACTATCCACAACCAGCAACTACCACTTCCCCTGGTGGCGACAGTAATTATTAATGCCCCGAAGGTTTTTCTTTCACTCCCGATATCTCCTCCTCTTCAAAACAGTTTCAAACCGTAACGTCTGTCTTTTTGCAGGAAGCCACAACAGCTGTTGCATTTCATCTCTTTCAGACAACAGATAAGCATCAGGTGCCCCTCCCTTCCCATAAATAGTCTGGCAACTGTGTGATAGGTGGCACAACCCGTGGCTCTTGACCACGGACTTTGTCAGACCCGTAATTGGCGAATATCTCATATGATTCTCACACCGACGACGGATTAGATGAAAAAAAAAGTTATTAAAAAAAACACACACTCTAAAAGATGGAAACATAGGAGGGGTGCCGGGGGTGGAGCAAAGTAACAGATAAAAGTAAGAGGGGGAGTGGTGCAGGTGGAGAAAACAGAGCCGCCGCCAGCAGAAACAAAACTCGTTTTTTAAAATATTTATAGTCAGTTATCGATGTCATTAAAAGTTTGGACGATTTTTTTCTACTATTCTGTACACAAACATTTTTCATCAAATATTAAACATAAAAACAGGCATACTGAAACCTACATAAAACTGGATTAGGAGTTAAGAGTGTCGAACAGAAAATTTTAAAAAAATTAATCGTCGATTTTACTGTAATAAACTAATTAACCAATCAGATCTCACATAGTGTGTACTTTTAACTTATTATACAAAACGCGTATCATTTAGCACATATTTTACAAAGCGAGGGTCCTTTAATTTATCATAAAGTACGTGTACAAGTTTTATTACCTCTTATTCAAATGATATTTCAGTTCTTTTGCTGGGTATGTACGCGCGTGTGCGCACGTGTGGGAAGCTGTTGATTATGAATTAGTTTTCTGTAAGTATGTGAATATCTAGCAAAATCTGTCGTGAAACGTTAAAGACTATTTCTACATTAAGTTAGCAGTACAAGTTACAAACTTCTAAACTACTTTTACATTTCTTGCAAAAATTGCTGTGTTGATGTTGGGATGACTTAATAAATAATTCTGTCTATTTGTAGGATACTAGAAATTGTGTATTCTTAATTTGTTCTATATCTATCTATTTTAAGGTGTCATAATATATTTAGTCATGGAAATTTCCTCCACTGGTTCATCGTGTTAATAGAATAATATAATATGATTGATTGGAATCAATATAAGTACAAAGCTATCCAATGGGCTGTTTGTAATCTGCCCACCACGGGTATAGAAACTCTGCTTCTAGCAGTGTGAGTCCGCTGTGTCACTTGAAGGGCAATATGAGATGTGAAGTACAACATATTTACCAAAGGACTAGCAACATTGATTTCGAACGCGCTGTAACCAAGCGCATACCGAAAGAAGGTGAAAATGGCTAAGAAACGTATGATTTCGTCTTGGCTTGGCTCTCTCAAGGACGGTCTGCACGAACAATGATCTTAACGCAGCTGTACGTTGTTAAATGCATAATATTACGCTAACATCATACTGAACGAGACTATTATCTGGGTGTTTATATTCTCGATAATATTGTTATTCATTTGTTGCTTTTAATTTGGGATGGTTCACCTGTCTCTTTCTGGACACCTTTCACATATAATGCTTTACTATTCACCTAAACAAATTTTCAATTTCGCTAGTGCTTTCATGGATTAAAAATGTTTTTTATTTAAATGATTTTTTATATCAAATATTTTAACTGACAAACATCAACAGGAAATATTCAAAAGCAAACAAATAATGACGGAAATTCCTACCAGAAAATCCAATGTTTTTATTTTATTTATTAAAGTTTCTTTTTACTCGCCTTTTATTTAAGAGATTTAAGAAGTGACCGCAAGAGGTGGTTTGGTTTTTTGTTTTGAATATCGCGCAAAGCTTCTCGAGGGCTATCTGCACTAGCCGTTCCTAATTTAGCAGTGTAAGACTAGAGGGAAGGCAACTAGTCATCACCACCCACCGCCAACTCTTGGGCTACTCTTTTACCAACGAATAGTGGGATTGACCTTCACATTATAACGCTCCCACGGCTAAAAGAGCGAGCATGTTTGGTATGACAAGAAGTGGTGATATCGTTGCATTGTATATATAAATACCACTATACATATAATAAATACATACAAACCTAAAAGTACGCGTTATATATATGGTTGGTTATTTCTTTCCTGGGTAGATAATCCTTTGATATATTTTGTTATGTTAACTTTGCTTTCTTTGATTAATATCACCTGACTGTATAGATAAAAACAACAACATATAAACAGGAATAAACGAAAGATTTTCCATATAAACAGATTAAAAATATTTGGTGAAGTATGATCGGGTTAGTAGCTGTCCTCTTTACGCATAAGGACAGATAAACAGATATAAAAGTTGAAAGGTTAGTTATCAGTTTAGCCAAGACAATATTCTTGTGAGACATATCGTGATATAGTAATTGGGCTTTTCTAAGGACACGTACCGACATGTATAATTCTGTCTAATCCTCGGGCTGGTTTTACCCATTTATATTTCTGAAAGAACAATACACAGAAACAGATCACAGGTGCTATTAACAGGACTCCAAGGAACGTAACGAAATATGTAGAAACCACTGACAAGTACCAGGAATTTTAAGCCTTTCCCACATGGGCCTTTTGCTGGTATATACGATATGCAAGAAATGTGGGTTGTATAGGCAGCTTTTCCATAAGCCTTGACCAGAGTCGTGCCCCACGCAATATCCTATATAATATCTCAAGGTAAGCCAGTGATTATGACACATCGTTTCCAAATCCTGCCGTCGCCGAGCGGTTCGAAATGAAGGCAGCCTAGCGAAGAGATTCTGCAGTAAATTAAAGACAATTTGGACTAGGGCCAAAAACTTCTATCGTCGTTCTTTAGCAACGATGGTTGTTTAGAAATAGAATTACCCCCCCCCCCAATTTTTTTTCTTGCAAACCTGATACGAGATTGCAAAGTTCGTTTAAGGAAATGTCGTATTACAAATAAGCTTGGACGAAGGACGCTATATACATATATATATATATATACATAACGTGATTGATTCTCTTGCAGCAAAAACGCCCTCTACTGAATAATATAAATGTGAAATAAATAAAGGAGCCATCTCATCTTTTCATATTTATAAGTATTTGTTACGCTTTATTACGTTGTTTTTTGTGTGTAAAAATCACACACACATAACTGAAAATTGGTATATAATAATCTTTAATAATAGTTTTTTTTTTTTCAATTTTGCGCAAAGATACACGAGGGCTATTTGCGCTAGCCGTCCCTAATTTAGCGGTGTAAGACTAGAGAGAAGGCAGCTAGTCATCCCAACCCATCGCCAACTCTCAGGCTACTCTTAGTGGGATTGACCGTGACATTATAACACTCTCACGGCTGAAAGGGCGAGCATGTTTGGTGCGACCCTCGGATTACAAGTTGAGTGCCTTAATCACCTGACCATGCCAGGCCTCTTTAATGATAGAATTGCTTAAATCGTATGTTCACTAAAATTTGTTCAACAGCAAAAAAATAATAAAATATTTGAAAAGGAATTAGCTAGATCATCTGTTCGACTTAAAATATATTAATGTTTGTGCATTTGTATACACACACACATAGATAACATTTGTATACAGTTGCCCAGGTCATCCCTTTATTAAAGCTTAACTTATGTTACACAAATAAATGCACACAAAAAATGTTTCCAAAGTCTCTTAGAACATTCCTGTGTTAAAATGGCTATACAAAACCAATCATTGTGTGTCCTCCAGACGATCAAGGCTTGTCTCATGTAACTTTGTTAGCTGTAGCAACTAACGTATACGACACATAATTTCACACAACTCCTACTTCCATGAATCTAAAACTAAAATTTGTCTTGTTTCATTTTGGTATGGATTGGCTAAGTGATCACTAAAATCAGGTGTAATACTTAATAGGTATGTGAATTTAAGACCATCAGAATCAAACGACTGATACGAAAAATCGTGATTGAAAAAATCGATCACAACATAGACATTTCGTAAGATGCGATAGTAAAGTTATAACAACACAAAGGACGTCCTACAGTCGTAGTAATGATTAAATATTCTATATTCTAATTTCATATACATATGTCGATTTCTACGGGCACGTTGTTTAAGTGAACGTAACGTAAAAGACGGATAACTGACAAATATACCTGTCAGTCTCTGTGGATTTCTGGATTGAATTTTCGCAACCAGACTGACCAACCTGGGGCAGCACCGCGGAGCCGCTGTACGTGTGGAAAGAGTAGGTCACGTTCCGCCACCGTAGCTGTAGCTCGCTAGTTAGTTGTGGATTCAGATTGAGTAATCGGTTCATCTATCGAATGCAGTATAGTTTGAACTGCTTCGGCGGGTTCACACGGTTCGTGAGGTCCAATCCGAGATATTTGTATGCGTTGCAGCAGTGCCCATTAGGCTTATTATAGTTGAGTTGGAATCCTTCGCAGAAAATTGATGAAAGTTGAAAGTGGCACTAGTAAATGTATGGTATATTATTTATTCTCTGGGCACGTGCCGGACCACCTGCTCTGTAAATGAAAAAAACTTCTATTCTGGTAGCTCGAGGTCGGTGAAGCATTAAGTTTGGGTTTCATTTTCTCCACTTCTTTTTTTTTTTGTAAAATATAATAATTTCCATATTAAGCTAACTGAAACTTTATGGTATCTCCGAACTGAAAAATAAAAAGTACGTACAGAAAATGTATCATTTTATTCCCTCAAATTTGTTGTTTAACCCTAGTCAGTATTTACGGATTTTTAATTAATCGTTTATTTGTGTATGTGTACAAAAATAATTTAGTTGGTTTTGAACAAGCCGAAGTTATTGGAGTTTGTACTGTCTGTTTTAACGATTTTTGTAGAGACAAAATACGTGGTAATCTACACAGAAGATACAAAGGTATCACGATCCAGAGCAGGTTAAATACAACTTTTCACCTTAATAACCTCACCTGGTTCTAATGAATAAATGTATAGACATGTACAGTATTAAAATGCCTCAGGACAGGAATTTCATTTTGGAATGTTGTATCACAAGGTTGGCTTCACGTATTGCCATCACAGAGCAGTTTAAAGGAAAAAACAAAACTGATAAACGACTTTCTTATTGAAACAACGTTTAGCTAATATTTACAGCCTCTGCATGGTGCCTGTAGTGTTGATACTGTATGGGCACAAGCTATCTCTACAACTAATTTAAAACACTGCTGATCAACGAATAGTTGAGAGAAAATCTGTTTCCCGTAACATAGTGTTTGATTGACGTCTCATGACTTAAAGTCATTAAATATATATTATGGGTTACAAAAATCTTTTACTGTTAGTAGATAGTTATTTAATAATAGGTAACACGCCTTGAAACAAACTCTTGTAACGTTAGCACCTAGTTACCAAAACTTAAAATATACTACAGCAAAATGCTATATTTATGGTAACTTATTTATTATTGTATATCATACTCGTATCCAACAGCACAATTTTAGAGAATTGATACCTTTGATTCGTTAACAGACATTTCATGTTACGAGGAGATTTTCCACCATTTGATTTTTTTATTTACCCAAAAAATGTATATATATATATATATTGAAACAAATTTCTGTTTTATTAATATTCACGTGAAATGCTGGTAGCGAGCAGTGTGTACAAGAAATATCTCTTGCTGATAGCATTTGAACTGTGAATAGAAACGTATATTAAGAATGTATTGTATTGCTAATACCACACCAACCATGCTTGCCTTTTCAGCCGTGGGGGCGTTATAATATGTCGGTCAATCCCACTATTCGTTGGTAAAAAAGTTACCCAAGAGTTGGTGGTGGGTGGTGATAACTAGTTGCCTTCCCTCTAGTCTCACATTGCTAAATTAGGGACGGCTTGCGCAGATAGCCCTCGTGTAGTTTTGCGTGAAATTCAAGAAAAAAAACAAGCAAGCAATTGAAATTATTTGTACAGAAACTGCACGTTTTTACGATTTTTTCGTTCTGCAAATTATTAAGGTATTTTAATTTTAGTGCACATAGCTTAGTAGATTTACTTTATGAACAATGATTTGCGAATATTGTAGGTGATTATTTAACATCATCCTTCGTATTATAAAGTATAGCTATGCAAAGTGTATTTTTAACTCCATTTGTATGGCCCGACGAGAAGAATCTCTGACAAGCTTGTATGTTTATGTTCCTCCCGCGAGGTGGCGGACCATCGTCTCTATGGTATTTACAAACGTTATTCGCTTCAAATGGCTTATGAACTTACTAATTTCCATTTCATACACCGAATACGGTAAATACGGTACTATTGTCTTTCTATTTAGCCACATTTGATTAGGTATTTTTGTCTTTAAGCACAAACCTACGAAATGCGATCTGCCGTCCGTAGGTATCGACACCCAATTATTATTTTTTTTTTGGTTTATTGCTGAGCTAACGGGGAACATTTAATTATGTAAGACGTTTAACTATTTATAATCAGAAAACTGTTACAATTATTTTTGAAACGAGCTTATTTAAGTATCAAATATGTCATTCATTAATTTGTTTAAGTTCGTTGTTTTAAATTAGAAGCAAATGTAACATCCATATGTTTGCAATTTTATGCTCTCAAAATAACCATTATAAACATATTAGGTACATAGCTTAGCACCAATATACATATTTTTTTTACAAACTTTAAATGTGATATTATGAATGATAAAACTTCCATTAACTTTGAGACATCTTGAGAAAGGTAACTCGAAAATATTTTCCTTGATAAACATGAATAATGGGAAAAAATAAAAAGGAAGGAGTCGGTTTTCTTTACAAGCAGTAATTGGCTGATATCACAAGTGATGTTGAATTACAAAAATTAAAAATGGAGAAAATATTTGATTTTAACTGATAGTTTACACGCATTCATCTCCAGAATTTTATTCTTTTTAGCCCGGAACTTTGAATATTTAGTGAATAAAGTTAAGAAAGAAATAAAAATAAGATCTTCATTTGATTCTTAAGCACTGATAAAATACCGTTTTATTGCGAGTTGTGGCTTCAGTCTGGTAGTAACACGCAGATAGTTAAGGAGTAAGCCACTAGGGAGCATAAATTATAAATAGATGAAGTATGCGCTTATGTTGGCTAGATCGTATGTATAAACCATTTATACGTGGTTACATTGCATCAAAAGAATGATTTGTGTGGTCTTTTAAATTTTAGAAAATGAGAATGGGATATAAGGAACAGCTGAACAAATTGGAAAAAAAAATCCATAAATGAAAAAGAACTTTGTCATGCTCTTTCTTGGTAATAAATCCAAGTGGAAATTGACTAGCCCAACGAACTTAGATATAATGTTGAAACGTCGTTTCACCGAACGATCGTTCTCTGTCCTTAAGCCTCAATTTATGAGGATATGTTGCAGGGAGATATCCTTTAGAATATCTTAGCTTTAGCTGGCTATTTACTGTAAATCACGATTCATGTGAGTTAATGTGATCAAGGAGCGAACATAACGTTACTGTATTATCTGGAAGGAATTAAAAGACGTTTTGAACTTTAGCTATTAAGCACCTAAAACAATATAAAAAATGGCAGATTTTGCAAGATTAATTTATTTAAATGTTTGTGAGATTTTACATTTTTTGTTCTTGCAAGATGTCACCAAATTCGTGATAATGTATTTCAGTATAAATCAATAAAACCCACTTTGTTGAAATAGACTGTTTTGGATATAGCCCCATTATATCTTAATGAAATGACACTGAAATGGAATAATTGTGTTTCACCCATTTTTGTGCGTATATTTAACTATGAGAAAATAACTTTATTGGAGAACAATGAAAACATTTAAATGTAACACATAAAAATCTTAATAAGTTTCTATGTAATCACATTCTATTGAATAAAGGTCTCAACATTATATTTAATCGTGATATCAGTCATTACATATGGACATTTTAATAGGTTTCCGTATGACCACTTTGACCAAAATGTTTGCATGTTGTTCTGTGTTGGTGTTATCGTCCACATTCATGGAGAAGTTATTGTGAAGACAGCGTATGATCGCACAAAGCTGCACAAACTGATATTTTGTTTTGTATGAGTTGTTTTGAGTATTTGTTTGTCAAAACACACACACATATCTGTTTTGGATAAAAGCTACTGTCCAAGATGACCATGTGTTGATCAGGTTAGCACGTCATGTCCAATAGAAGTCTTGTAACTGTTTACGAAAAGATTGAAATAAACACATTCATTCCAGAGTACCCAGAAGAAAAATTAATACAAAACTAACCAAACAAGTATATTTTGCAAGAAGGGTTTCTGGTTAAACCAATATTAACCAGAATTCATCACCGTCACCGTGTTATTTGGGCAAGACAACGTGCTAACTTACAGTTAAGACACTGGCGTTATGTCATCTTTTCAGATGAATCCTATTTCAGGCTTGTTTAAGCTTATCTTTGGATTAGTGTTTGTTACTTGTCTGGAGGACACATGCCTTTAACACAGGAAGTGGTGCAGTACATGTTTGGGCAACTATTCATCATGGTGGAAAAACTGCTCTTCATTTCCTTCAGGGAAAAGTTAATAGCGCCGATAGGAATTACACGGAGACGATATTTCTGCCACATGCTAGGGTTAGGTTTGGCAATAACTTTGTGTTCCAAGACCACAATGCTACTATTCACAGAGCGTGCATTAAACAGGATTATCTCGACCAGGAAAAAGTTACAAGATTGCCATGGTCAGCAAAGTATCCATATTGTGATTCTAATGAAAACTTTTGGGCAGAAGTGAGCCGGAAAATTGCTAACCAAGATCCTAAACAAGTTACTGCAGCTGTGTTTCAGCGCCTTCTAGTGAAAAGTTAGGATAAAATCATGGTGGATTTGATCAATAACCTCACAGACAACATGCCACGTTGTCTTGCGAAGGTTATTAGAGTACGAGGAGGACCAACCAAATACTGAATGTTTAATATGAATTGATTTAAAGCTACAGACGCTATTTATAATAGCTTAATGTTATATTTTGTCATTATAGATATTTTGGTAAGAGTTTGTTGTAATAGTAAATGCATGAATCACACGACTTTTTACAGATTCCCAATAAAATTATTTGTTTTATAATAAATCATTTATGATCTCCAAAGACCCTGTTTCATTATGTCACATACATAGATGTTTAATACAACATGCATTTCTCAAATTGACAGCGCTAAGTGTATTTGTATTCCATCTTTTAGTAATAATTAGTTTATTTGTTACAAAATTTGCAAACGTTTTAACAAAGATTGTATTGAACAAAACAACTCACCACTGTATTTAACCATAAATATAATCGTTACCCTAAACACATTAATGTTTGTATATAATCACCTTGTATGGAATTAAAAAAAAATCACAACTCTATAGTTAACTGTGAAAATAATAATTACTAACAATAGCTCTAACATTTGTGATACAAACAACATTAGCTACACATGTCTCTTTCCACATTTAACGTATATCTGATGTGCAATTTTTTATACGTCTCTGATTTTCAATCAGTCAAGAACAAATTAAGAAAAATGTGTGAGAATACAACATCTGCGGACAACGCGATTTTTATCACACATTTCAGGCCAATTGGTTTTTAACGCTTCGCCAGATTTCGGCGTTTAAATAGTAATCACTGTAATCAATGTGCGTCTAAAATGACAGTTCGATACTTATTTATCCTCGATAAACAAGGCTATCGTTTTGCAACATACATTTATATTGATGTATTACAGAAGAGATAACATAAATTAGATAGCAACTGTGACAATTACTAAAGCTTATTTTGATATTTACCACATTGTATACGCTATGTTTTTACGACTGTATGGGTTAGTAACTGTATTTACGAGCTTAACTGTTGTTTTAACGACTGTATGGGTTAATTACTGTATTTACGAGCCTAACTGTTGTTTTAACGTCTGTATGGGTTAGTAACTGTATTTACGAGCTTAACTGTTGTTTTAACGTCTGTATGGGTTAGTAACTGCATTTCTGAGCTTAACTGTTGTTTTAACAACGTTTTGTGTTAGTAAATGTAAATTTTTGTTTACTATTGTTTTCACAGTAGTATGTGTTAGAAATTATAATATTTTTATTTACTGTTACTCTTACATCAGTAACTGTCACACATTATTCACTGTTGCTTGAACATTTAAATTTTCATAGCGGTTCTAACGACACTTTAAGCTGAAAACTTTAATTGTTCTACATTATTGGTTAGTTATAACTATGACATAATGTAAGTTTCACACCTTCTTTATTAGGCATGTGTTGATAACTCTAGCATCTTATTTATTCTTGGTGTAATTTTCATATATTGCTTTAAATATATTATTATTTGTAAGCTTGGCTTCTTTGCTATTGTTTTAAATGTGACATACAACTGACACATTATTGACTTTTACAACACGCACAAAGGTGTTATATAATAATTCTACTTGTCAATAAAATAATCAGCTATTTATGGGGATTTCATGTAACAAAATAATAATAAAGTTTATGAATAATTTAACAATATGCTGTCTTTATGAGTACATGGTTTATTTTTGACCCCTTTTATAAATTGTATTTTTCCCATCATTTATATGTGTAAATAAACTAAAATGGTATTTTTAAAACTACGATATGAACTTCTTTGCCAATATAACTCACTATCATTGTCACTGAGTCAAGACAATAAAGTTAGAGTTATTATAATTTCTGCTTAGTATGTTAAACCAACTGGGAATGTATGCAAATACGGCATTTTCCTGGCCAAACTTTATACAGATGTACAAGGTAGATTCCGGTACTTATAGGCAACAATACTGCGTGTTGCTTTATAATAGCCGATTCTACCTTTGCTATAAAGTAACAGTATACCAAGTGTATCAGTGTTGCAGTGTAAACAAATACCAAGTCTACGTATTACAGCTATCGTGTAACAATACATAACATTGTTACTTAACGTAACATCTGGTGTATGATTACGATTGCGTCGCGTACTTTTCATTGTTATAGTAACAAAACCCGTTTCACAATTCGGTGTCGATTTTCTTTGAGCGCGTGAAGCGTATGTAACACTAACAATTGCTTGCCAACTAAGTTAATGGTGTCCACTTTGTATAATTACTGTTCCACAACCGTTTAAACGATACTTTCTAAATTAATATAAATAAAGAAGACATGTGGACTCATTTGGACTACCAACACTAGTCAAGCAGGTCACGCGTGACTTGATTTTTATACTAAGACGTGACCACGCTGCTTCCATTGGCGGTCGTGACCTGAGAGTGACAATATTAACTGACCGTAAGGTTTATGTTCAGTCTTCCCTGGTAAGATAGAAACAGAAAACTGTTGTGTATCGTAAGGGATTGTTTACAAGGTATTGTAAAATATTCAATTATTTCTAATGATGAATCTAACCGATTAACCTCTAATCTAAATTATTTCGAATGTTATACGATATTTGTACTGGTTCACCTCCTTACAGTTATTCTGGGGATCTCCATCTAAAGACTGGGGTACCACTTCATAGTTTGTTTCCCTTCTTTCAGTTATTCTGTGAGTCTCCATCTAAAGATTGGGGTGCCACTTTATAGTTGTTCCCCTCCTTTCAGTTACTCTGGGAATCTCCATCTAAAGATTGGGGTGCCACTTTATAGTTGTTCCCCTCCTTTCAGTTACTCTGGATATCTCCATCTAAAGATTGGGGTGCCACTTCATAGTTGTTTCCCTCCTTTCAGTTACTCTGGGAATCTCCATCTAAAGATTGGGGTGCCACTTTATAGTTGTTCCCCTCCTTTCAGTTACTCTGGGAATCTCCATCTAAAGATTGGGGTGCCACTTTATAGTTGTTCCCCTCCTTTCAGTTACTCTGGATATCTCCATCTAAAGATTGGGGTGCCATTTCATAGTTGTTTCCCTCCTTTCAGTTACTCTGTGAGTCTCCATCTAAAGATTGGGGTGCCACTTCATAGTTGTTCCCCTCATTTCAGTTACTTTGGGGATCTCCATCTAAAGATTGGGATGCCACTTTATAGTTTTCCCCTCCTTTCAGTTACTCTGGGGATCTCTAAATATTGGGGTATCACTTCGTAGTTATTTGCCTCCTTTCAGTTACTTTGGGATCTCCATCTAAAGATTGGGATGCCACTTTATAGTTTTCCCCTCCTTTCAGTTACTCTGGGGATCTCTAAATATTGGGGTATCACTTCGTAGTTATTTGCCTCCTTTCAGTTACTCTGGGGATCTCCATCTAAAGATTGGGATGCCACTTTATAGTTTTCCCCTCCTTTCAGTTACTCTGGGGATCTCTAAATATTGGGGTATCACTTCGTAGTTATTTGCCTCCTTTCAGTTACTCTGGGGATCTCCATTTAAAGATTGGGGTGCCATTTCATAGTTGTTTCCCTCCTTTCAGTTACTCTGTGAGTCTCCATCTAAAGATTGGGGTGCCACTTCATAGTTGTTCCCCTCATTTCAGTTACTTTGGGGATCTCCATCTAAAGATTGGGATGCCACTTTATAGTTTTCCCCTCCTTTCAGTTACTCTGGGGATCTCTAAATATTGGGGTATCACTTCGTAGTTATTTGCCTCCTTTCAGTTACTCTGGGGATCTCCATCTAAAGATTGGGATGCCACTTTATAGTTTTCCCCTCCTTTCAGTTACTCTGGGGATCTCTAAATATTGGGGTATCACTTCGTAGTTATTTGCCTCCTTTCAGTTACTCTGGGGATCTCCATTTAAAGATCAGGGTACCACATCATAAAATCATAAAAGTTTTACACTGGTAATACGATAAAGCGCAGCAGCTGGTCGTTAAACAGGTGTTGCTTTCTATATCCATATGATGTGGCTAATAGTATCAGGGTATCTGAAGACAGAGTGGTGTTAGAAGTTGGTTGGTCTTTCTGGTCATACTAGACAAAGAAATAAAGCATTAAACTACCGAGCAGACTTGTCTGTTTTTAAACTTCATTCAAGACAAATAAAAGTGTGTGTGCATTTAAGTAAAACGCTTTACAAAATTATTAGTTTTTTTCAGAATTCTCCTGTTTTTTTGCAGCTTCTTGTATTGCAAAGGAATACTAAGATACTATTTTCAAATGGATCTGCAAAAAGGAATTCGATTCCCTTTACAAAATTATTAGTTTTTTTCAGAATTCTCCTGTTTTTTTTTGCAGCTTCTTGTAGCATGTTGAATGTTTTTCGCTTTTTTATCCACTTTATCCAGCATCTCTTAATTAACAGTCTCATGTGTATGGTAAACAAATGTGTAATATATCCGATTTATGAAGAAAGTTATCTGTTCGTTTCTGATGAAGTTCAGGAAATATGCGCGTGCTTCGGATAAAGATTATACAATATACCTTCGTTTTTAGGGTGTAGCTTATATATATGATACGATTAGGGTGTAGCTCGTAGCACGTGACTAATATACTTTAACTAATATCTGTCTTGCGAAACGTTTCCGAAATCCACGTTTTTAGTTCAACTTATTTTTCATCTGTCAAGCTGTTAATGAGTTTGCTCAGTACATGCCTCCCGCTTTTTTTTTCCTGTTGCTAAAGTGTATTCACCTTGAACTCCTATTTTCCATTTATGATTACTTTATGGCGTAATTTAACCTTGAAATTGTAGATGGGATTCCATATGGACCGAGTGGATTTTTAAACACATGTTTCTTAACTATTTACGCTCTGAATTGCTTATGTTGGCTCATGACTTTATTAATTAGAGGTTTATAATCATGTATGTGTCACACAAAATATTTAAACAACAATAAAACCAATATTGCAATTAATTCCATTTTGTGAAATGATTTATTGTATTTGTATTCTAATTAGAAAAAAAAATAAGTAATTTCACTTTTCCGTATTTGGTTAGTTTTTCTTGCGAGTGTTGTTATGGGCAAAATCATGACGTAATATATGGAACTTATTGGAAGTACATGTCGGAATTTGAGGGTTAAGCTATTTGTTGCCAGTAACTGTTGTACTCTCTGTACACCAAATGACAGGTTTAGGATATAAGAGCTTTCGGTATTTAAAAGGTTTGAAATGCTTTTGTTCAGGTTTCTATTTACGTTTAGCTGTAAAATTCTGTTATTTCCTCCGGGTAACTAAATCAATCTATCAAGCGCCACCGTACAGATGAACGGTTTTACTTTCTGGATGTATTCAGCATACTTTAAAGCCATATACAAAGAGGACAATATTCACTCTTTTTTTGCGTGTTAGGATGTAAATAACGTTATTTGTAAAGTCTAAACTTCATCAAAACTAGATAATGCCGGTTTGAAAGTCCAGAAACTCGATGAAATTTAAATGAATGTAAACTATTTTTACATCAGGAGCTCAATGCAGCAGCATCTCCCCTGATAGCAGGAAGGAGTCAGAGGGGTTGACAGTGGGTGGGAGTTGATGCGCGAGATAAAAGAGTATTTATTTGAATAGCACAAGTTAATACATGCTAGGTGGATCTGCAAAACTCGCTTGTCAGTTTTAATAGGCGTATAATGGTTCAGAGAGTTTACAGAGTATAAGTTATTTTCTCATGTACGCTGTTTCTACGTCTGGAACTTAGTACAGAACCAACACATACTGCAGCGTGCGCGAAAGAGATAGTCCTATCAGTTTCAAATTCTGATACAAGAACTATATATATATATATATATATATATATGCATAAGTTAAACATACTAGTACAATGTGTAAACACTTTTTTCCCCCTATAACGTTTCACAATGACTTGTTCTGTATGCATCATTAGACAAGCAGTCGAGAGATAAAAATACCCACATGGTCGGGCACCCCCACTGAACACTGGGTAAAATGTCTCTGGTCGCAGGTGTAGAGAACGACAAGAATTTGCATTTGGCCCTAGTTTAACAATATATTTCTCCTCTGGAAGCGATGAGCCAGAGCTGAGACGGTTTTTCCAAGCGAAGTGTTCCATTTTGTTGGGAAACGTGGAGCTGCGTTACAAGATATATGTATGTAAAAATTAGATAGCACGTGGAGGATACGATAGATGTTATCAGCCGATAATAACACTTCGAGAAACAGGGTTTTTCATACAATCTTGCATACATAACTGAGATACCGGAACCCTCACAAAAGATCTGGATGGCTTTTCTCAGGCTGTACTGAATTTCTCCAGAACAGCAACATTAAGCTTTGCCAGCTGTGTAGAAACTTATCGAACTAAGATCTGGTTGTTTTATTACTTAGAGCAGAACAATGTAAGACACATAACTTTACCATCTGCGATATATACATTTCTTTTGTAAAACATTTATCATCTAAACTGTAGATCCACCAGATTAGAGAAATGATGGTTGTCACTCTTTAGCGTACTATTACAACCAACACTTTTCAAGTAATCTACAACGTTGATCAGACGTATCAAGCCACTACCTATAAATGTTCAGCGTTAATTAAATCAGGTTTGCTTTTGTTTAATTTCGTGCAAAGTTACACGAGAGTTGTCTGCACTAGCTGTCCCTAATTTAGCAGTGAAAGAGTAGAGGGAAGGTAACCAATCATCACTTCTCATCACCAGCTCTTGGACTACTCTTTTACCAATGAATAGTGGGATGGATCGTACTTTATAACGACCCCACAGGTGAAAAAGCGAGAATGTTGGTGGGATGTGAATCCGGATTTGCGACTCATATTTTGCCAGGCCTGAATGAAATCAGATTAGACAGTTAAAAGTCCGTAAAGAGTACACAAAAGGTGGGATTGATAATTGCCTCTTGGATAAAGGAAATTAGTGTGGTGAACATTCATCAGGACTGTGATAGACTCTTTGGCCCGATTCTTTTCAGTGATTTTAAACACTTCAGTGTGGTTCCGTTACTAATGCTATTTGAGTTATCTCTCTTCGAATTTTATAAACTTTAAATGCACTCTTCAATACCGATAAAGCTATTGGCCGTACATTAAGACTCGATTTACGCTGACGCACAAAGGTTATAAACAACTGTACGGCTCTTTGTAATGGTTTGATTGAATAGATATCTCTATATATACACACTTCCCAATGCTGGTGTTGTTAGTTTGGCCGATAAGACTCGTATTTTGATGTTTATGTTTAAGAATCAGATGCTAATAGATGACAAATAAAATAGACGAATGTGCATTAGCGTATCAGAGATTTCCCTCAATGTGGATTGCTCTTATTTTTGTAATCACCCCAACTCCTCCGACACATTATATCTATGCTCCGACACCAGTATCTCCGTCAGTGGTTTGTTCTATGTATGTGTGTGAGGATAGGGGAGGCTGGGTTTATGGAAGATTTGTGGAATTCGATTCCCATTTCGGTAACGATCCCCAGCACATGTCACCTAGCTGTAGAGCAGGGCCAAACAATGAAGACAAACGATTTTTTCCTGTTATAATTCCGTCGATAAGAGATCCCCGAGAAAGCCGGCTAGCACTAGTCGCCATGGTGTTTCTACTCTCGCGTCATGTGTTTGTTGATGTATAACTAATACCTACACACGTGTTTACCATGTCGATTGGCTGTTAAAATGTATGAAAAGAAACAACAAAAAATGGGGAAAAACATTTATCGCATATATATCCAGTACTAAGATACTTTATATATTTTTACTGGGTACGTTTATATTATTGCTTACTAGATTCGTTTTTATAACATATTTCTATGTGTACAGATAGACAGATATAGCAAATATTTCGACATATTATTGAAATATTTATAATTAATTAAGTAGCTAAGACGTTTGCTTGTTTCTGAATTTCGCCCAAAGCTACACGAAGATTATCTGCGCTAGTCGTCCCTAACTAGACTAATTAGAGGAAAGGCAGCTAATCATCACCACCCACCGCCAACTCTTGGGCTACTCTTTTACCAACGAATAGTGGGATTGACTGTAACATTATAACGCCCTCACGGCTGAAAGGACTAACATGTTTGGTGTGACGAGGATTCGAACCCGCGACTCTTGGATTACGAATCGAACGCCTTAACCCATCTGGCCATGCCGGGCCTTTATGACTTATACATACCCACCTATCACAGCCCTAAGGAAACACAGGTACAATAAGTATTTGCTGCAAACCTCGAGCTACATGTTTGTGTCTAGTATGGTGAAGATTGATTATTAAATCGCGTATTCATAAAAAACAAAACAAAAACTTATAAATTTTGTCACCAAGGGCGGTAATTTCAACTACAACTCGCATGATTAACCAAATGAAAAGAAATAAAGCTTTAGGTGTCATCTATAGCAACGGCAATTACGACCGCAAAGGAAGAACAGATCTCCTCTACAACAACTTAAACCCAAAATAAACCAATATAAAGGAACGCCTTTACACCTATATTAATATAATAAAATAAAATAAAATTGTATATTCAAACATCTAATACCGCCCTCTACATTCCGACACTCAGTTACGCAACCCCTTTCAAACATGTGGTCAGCTTCCGGTCAGTTATCTCTTTCTTTGTGAACCTGACGATGACCGAAGAAGGTCGAAACGTTGTTCGCTCTTCTATGTAAAATATTTTCTCAACCCAAACGAACCGTTTTTGCATATATATTTCTCAACAAGTGGGTTTCTCGACATCACAGATCTCCTCTCGGCAGATTACTTGTTAAGGGGTTTACATTAAGGGTCGTCCTGTTAGATTCTGGATGCTATTTGATCACTATTCATCCCGAAGAATGCAATACGATCCGAAGTCGCTCACATTTTATAAAACATATTGCGATCATGCTTTTTTTAAACATTATTCCAAGACTGGATGATTTGTTTGAGAATGGGGGAGAACACCTATTTAATATTTAGTGTACAAGTACACCTCTGGTGGCAAAAATTATTAATTAATTCTTACTGGCTAAGCTAATTTCTCTTGTGCAGGTAGATGGGTTCTCCAATTTTTGACTTTTCCAACGATGGTACTGCAAAATGAACAGAGCACTTTATGGTCACATTCTCAATATGACGAATTTAATTAATGTGTTCCTCATTTTATGTTGCACTTACATGCAGTATTATGTTGTTTTTTTGTTTGTCACGTTATCTAATTTTTGTAACAAGTGTGTTACATCTTATATCAAAACCACATCGGGCTATTTGCTGAGCCTACTGATGGGAATCGAACCTCTCATTTTAACGTTGTAAATCCGTAGATTTACCGCTGTACTAGCGAGGGGCTTTTGTAACTAACCCTAACTCCTTTGTTTATTCATTTAGGTTATTACCTACTTTCTTTGCGTTTAAAAATCTAATCTGAAAGTTATTTGTTATTATTGTAATACTTGGGCTCTGTAGTTTACTTATCTATTTATAATTATTGACCGGACGAAAGTTGGTATCTGACATTTTATCATTGAATGGCATCTTATGTGACAGACAGAATAATCCGTCAAGTTAGAGATTGTTACTTATTCAGAACTAATGAGAAAAACAAAAAGAAATCAGCGACTAGCACACACCGTCTACAAGACTACTCTCAAGCGAATAGGGGATTGATTGTAATATTTGTAATGCGTCACAGACGAAAGTGGGGAATGGCTCAAACTTACTCAAATTTTAGACTCAACAACAAGACGTTCAAAGAAAAAATTAATGATTCCATTTATCAGCTTTAGTGGCAAATTTAATATTCGATGAAGTATTTTGTTATGTTTATTTTGTGAATTTCGCATAAAGTTACACGAGGGCTATCTGCGTTATCCGTCCATAATTTAGCAAAGAGAAAGCAGCTAGTCATTACCACTCACCACCAACTCTTGGGCTACTCTTTTTTCAACAGATAGTGGGATTCACCCACTCGTTATAACGCCCTAACGAGTGAATGGGCGAGCACGTTTAGTGTGACGGGGATTCCAACCCATGACCCTCAGATTAGGAGTCGATCGTTCTAATTTACCTGGCTATGCTGAGCTCACGACATACCATGAATATTGCCTATATGTTTTTTACAGGTTGTGAACCTTATGTCAAAACTTGTGGAGATTTATATCTCTCCAAACCATTTTAACGAAATGAAAGATGTCTTCTGAAAAGTTCTAATAGTCTTCATCCACCAGGTAGCGTAAATTTTTACCAAACTTGATTTAGCAGATCGAAACTTTGTTTTCCAACGAGTTTCAAAAATAGGTCGATGAAACCCGTTAAAATCTTTTAACTATGATATTTCGTCTGACCTTCTTTTAAACGAACAAAATACTTCTTGAGGATGCTTACTATGAAGTGTCATTGCAAACACGAAGTAAGCCTAACAGGGGTTAAGCTTATATTACATTTGCTACTTGTTTGTTTGTTTTTGAATTTCGCGCAAAGGTACTCGATGGCTATCTGCGCTAGCTGTACCTAATTTAGCAATGTAAAACTAGAGGGAAAGCAGCTAGTCATCATCACTCACCGCCAACTCTTGGAATGCTCTTTTATCAACGGATAGTGGGATAGACCGAAACTTTATAAAACCACCATGGCTGAAAGCGCGAGCATGTTTGGTGTGACGGGGATTAGAACCCACGGTCATCAGATTACGAGTTGAATGCCTTAACCACCTGGCCATGCCGGGCCTATGTTTGCTAATAAAATCCATCTTTGAAAGATTACACAAGTAAGTTATATACTATAATTCCCCATCAAAGTTTATATTCAATTTTTCAGGCTTATAACTTGAGTTCTCATATCTGTATTAAGTAATTTATGAGAACGATAACGCTGTTTTTCTGAATTTTTTAACGCATTAGCTTTCGGCTTAATTACCTAAGCCTTTTACAGGTGCGTGATATTTAGTAAACAACAGGATTTAACGGATTCGAATTCTGTTGTTTGTTAAACGTCTCGCAGCTGCGGAAGGTTTGGGTAATTGAGCCAAAAGCATTAAAATAAAAAAAAACACTTTAAAAACGTGGTGGTAGTCCAAATAAACTACTTCATATGAGTTTTACCTTAAATTATTTAGGGCTCTGTTTGCCGAGTTTTAGAGCAACGTAATTGCGTTCGTGTGTGTGCTTGCTTTAACGCTTTTCGATTTTAACATACTTACGACTTTTGAAATTGGGATATACGTTTTTTTATGTTTTGGTGCAATGTGCTCTGTGGAATGCAGCCGAAACAAGAGAATAAATATAAAAAATGTCTCCTTTTTACTCGAACACAGCTTTCACAGTGTTTTACTTTGGTTCCGGTCGCACCAAACATGCTCGCCCTTTCAGCCGTGGGGGCGTTATAATGTGACGGTCAGTCCCACTATTCGTTGGTAAAAGAGTAGCCCAAGAGTTGGCGGTGGGTGGTGATGACTAGCTGCCTTCCCTCTACTCTTACACTGCTAAATTAGGGACGGCTAGCACAGATAGCCCTCGAGTGGCTTTGTACGAAATTCAAAAACAAACAAACAAACAAGTTTTAATTTGTTTTATTTATCTAATATATTTGAGGAGTTTAAAAAGTTTCAAATAACAGAACGTTTAAAACTTTTGTCAAGTTCTTGGGATACATTCCTTGAAAAATCAACATATTTCACTGGAACACAACTGCTATGTGATTTTAATATTGAAGGTTTTCCGTTTAGTTACTTCTTTCTCTCATTGTTTCAGAAGTAAAAAAAAAAAGGTTGTATATAGTACGTAACGCTTTAGTTTTTTTACTTTCATTGGCTAGTTAGTTAATTTGAATATTTCTGTGATGAATTTTGCATAAATTTACTCAAGGGCTGTCTGCGTTAGCTGATTCTGATTTAAAAGTAACATATTAAAAGAAATGCAACTAATCAATACCACTCTTACACTACTCTTTACTGAGGAAAAGTGGGATTGATTGCTACATTGTAAAGTACCCATAACTGAAAAGAAGAGCGCGTTTGGTGAAGGAAGTTGAACCTGCAACTCACAAATTACGAGTTGAACACAAGTACCAGGCAACTTCTAGAGAATTTGCTATTCATGTTTTTGTGAAGTAGAAAGAAAACTAGATTAGTGACTCATCACTAGCCATCTAACACATGTCTAGCTTGAAACAGACTGGGAGTTACTTGGTGGTTAGCAGGCTGAAACTGTGAATTCGAAGTTTTATTGTACGCAACCCGCTACTCCAAAAGCACTCTCCACATATTAGAGATATTGGTATGATTTAAGAACGAGAATCAAATTTCCACTATTGAAGAATAGCCCAAGAGTTGGCTGGTGGGTGCTGTTTAATATTTGTCTTGTCTCTAGTCTATCAGTTTACAGTTTCAAACATATATACGCAAGCAACTATTCTGGCAAGCTTGCGTGAAAAAATGTCTGAAACAAACAAAGAAACAAAACCAGCTAGAAACAAGTGTCAAAACTACGTTTAGAACGTCGTTTGATAAAGGGAGTTTGGAAGTTAGGACAGCTGTATATTCTCAGCGGGTGGTGCTGTCATTGATTTATTTCTGCTAGTGCTCCTGGAGAGAAGCTAATACCTTATGGAACCACTTTTTAATGTATATTTATATTTTTTATGAGGTGGCATTTGTAGACGTTGCTTCTAAGATAATATTAACCTCATGCACACGGACTTGTTCGAAGATTGTAATCAGTTTGTTTAGGTTTTGTTGGATAAAATCCAGAAACAATGAAATGTTATGTTTTTTATTATAAAAAAGGCTGGAATTAGGATAATTTACTGGTTAGCTAACATAGGTTCTAGTTCAAGTCGGCTTCAAATTCTCGAAGAACATGTAGTCACACCCACGTTCTTATATGTAAAATTTCTAAACTAATGTTTTGCAATAAAACTGCATCTAAATTTTACACAGAATTAACTGCTTTCCAGAGTGAAATATGAACAGGATGTCCAATGCACCTATATTTGTATCTTGCAAATTGGTAACACGTGGAGTAATAACTTTCAAAAGTTGTTTTGTAAGTCGACTCTTGGTGTAAGATATTGTCTTTACAAAATCAGTCACATCGAAATGTGAAACACATGATACTGCCTTGATATGTGGTACAATATTCAAATGGATACATACTAGAACTGTGCGTCTCAACGAAAAGAAAAGGCTTATTTGTGGTCAACTTTAAATTTTTTGTAAAGTACAATAGCTTGATAACAGATGGAGCCACGATTTTATTTACTTCAGTAGCCGTAGCTGATTTTGTTTAACGTCGTTTTGGTAGTAAGTATGCATGGCGTAGAGAGTGAAACACACCACTGAGTCCGTATTTAAAGTGTTCGGTGCGGCCTATTTTAATTTTCTTTTATTGTTTCCATCTGATTATCAGTGAACAATAAAGAGTTAGTTGGATTAGCAAACCTGGCACACAACACTCGCAGATTGAGACGTGATGGATTTCATGGTGACAGATCAAAATTTCACGTCCTAATTACTGCAAGAACTTACAACCAGTTATACTACCTGATTGGTTTTGCGAGTTCAAAGTTCAAAGCTACAGACGTGATTTGTGATTTACCCCCAGGTGGACAGAGAAGGAGCAAGACGTAGGTTTGATTTGGTGCTAATTTCGCGCAAAGCTACACGAGGGCTATCTGCGCTAGCTGTCACAAATTTAGCAGTGTAAGACTAGAGGGAAGGCAGCTAATCATCACCACCCACCGCCAACTCTTGAGCTACTCTTTT
The DNA here is from genome assembly GCF_004210375.1 of Tachypleus tridentatus. Taxonomy (NCBI): domain Eukaryota; kingdom Metazoa; phylum Arthropoda; class Merostomata; order Xiphosura; family Limulidae; genus Tachypleus; species Tachypleus tridentatus. The sequence goes on along the minus strand of NC_134825.1, from coordinate 149,922,305 downwards.
ATCAATGAATAGTGGAATTGATCGTCACATTATAACGCCTCCACGGCTGAAACGGCGAGCATGTTTGGTGCCAGAACGGTGGAATAGTAGGGTGCTCAAGGATCAAGTTATTAGGAATGGTTTGGACAGTTTTGTGATGAACTAGTGCGCAGAAGTAACATAATACAAAATTAGTTCTTTGTTTAATGTCAGAGAGTAGTTAACTTTTATCTCTCCATACCTATATGATTTCTGAAACTATGGGAAGGCACAATGTTTAAGTTGTATGTTCCTGGAATTGTTGTATCATTAACTGTTTTGAGATAAGAGTGTAGACTATCCTATTAGAATATGGGAATGATAGTAAAACATAAATTCACTGTTGTGGCTTGAGGATATCGGTGAAGTATGTCCACGCACAGAGAGACAAATAAAAGCTTTAAGTTCTTGTTAATGGAGCAATAAAATTTCTGTGATAATAATCGGATTTTTGAAGGAAAATAATTATAAGAAAGCAATATTTCAAAACCACAATATTCCATTCTCCTGGAGGCCATGTGACTGTTGCAACGCATGTTGTATTCAGACCCCTTAACTTTACCTTAGAATGCATGTCTACCTGCCAGCATCTAATGTAAAGCCATTAACTATGAAGCAGTTAAGATAATACTTTACAGTCTAACATAGAAGGCGTGACCGTATGGTTTGCCTAGGGATGCTTGGACAATTTATGTGTTTTCATGCCCCACATGGGTAACATGCATCACTGAAAATCATAGCTCCATAAGGACGGGAAGAAAGAAAGCTGATAAAAACGAACATGCCAGTCCACTTCATAAATATGTTGTGTCAGAAGGGCCCGCTGAACAAGTTTTCATAGACAAATGGGTTTACTACAATATAAACGAACAACAAAAACCGTTTTATATAAATGAAAGGCTATAAAGAATTGTGCTGTAGGAAGCGAAATCATTAATAAATAAACGATAAAGTTAGTCGGTTAAGCTTACTTTAAAATTTGCGCTAGGTGTCATTATTCTTAATGATGACGAGCCTAGGGTTTTGCAGCTCTGTCTTATTCTAGTTACGTAAGAAGGCGAAAGAATGATGTCAAATAGACCTGTGAGAAAAAAAAAGTGTAACATTTAAACTACATGTTAACCTAGTTTGCGAAAAGACTTACAACTGTATGTATATCAAGCGTTCATGTTTCCGGCACCGACACTTTGTCCTATTCGCAAACTGTGTTAGAATAATCGTTGCTGAACATAACGTCACGGCCAAGCAACTATTCGTTAGTAAAATAGTAGCCCAAAAGTCGGCGGTGGGTGGTGTTGATTAAATGCCTTCCCTCTAATCTATCATTGCTAAATTAGGGACGGCTAGCTCAGATATTTCTCGTGTAGTTTTGTGTGAAATTCAAATTAAACCAGCCAACCAACACCTTGCAACAACATTAAATACTAAGTGATAGACGTAGTTGCTTGAGAAATGTTACAATGTAAACGTACACTTTAAACAAGATGATTTAATGGATAGTGTAGACGTCTAGAGGATGAAATTGTTGATAAAACATTTTCTTCTGCTGTCTTTCATAAGATTCATTAGACCAAAGTATTTAGTGACTGTACTGCAATAAAAAAACGCTAAGACTGCTATTTCTTCTATCTCAAAAGTAATCAAAATAGTAGTTCCAGGCTGACTGCTATAACATAACTATTATTGGTTAGATTTGTTTTTTTTTCTACGGCTTCACTGATATGTAAACATTTGAATATTCCAAAATCTTTGGAAAGAGTTTGTTTTTTTATTTTGTTTTTGAATTTCGCCCAAAGCTACTTGAGGGCTATCTGCGCTAGCCGTCCCTAATTTAGCAGTGTTATGGTAGAGGGAAGGCAGCTAGTTATCACCACCCACCGCCAACTCTTGGGCTACTGTTTTACCAACGAATAGTAGGATTGACCGTACCATTATAACGTCTCCACGGCTGAAAGGGCGAGCATATTTGGCGCGACGGCGATGCGAACCCGCGACCCTCAGATTACGAGTCGCGCGCCTTAACCCACCTGGCCATGCCGGGTCCTTTGGAAAAGATGATGATGTCATAATGATAAATAAGACATTGATACTGAAAACATTTCGCATCATTGGATTTTATATTAATAACAATACGGAATAACCACTATTCATAAAACGAATAGAAAGAACAAAAATTATAGTTCAAAGAAGAATAAAAATGGAACATGTTACAGCAAAATGAAATCCATTAGATGTTTCTTGATGATATAGGTGTCGTTAACGGCTGGTTAAAACCCAAAATTAAATTGTGTACAAATAATCACACAAACGGAGACATCAGGTAGCTCTTCTATGAACGGATGGATAAAATTGTTCATTGCAAAAATAGTTTAAATATCTTTTCAATTGATCATCATAAGTTCATAATGTTATATAGCTTTTCCTTTTATAACAATATCTAAGTAATGACTGAGTCACAAGTTTTGAAATGTCTGTAAATATCATAGCAAAACATTTGAATTTTTTTTTTTTTTTTTTACCTGAAAGTGTATATTCTCTCAGTAATGAGGTTCCTCAGTGCTGTGGCTGAGGGGTACGTCTAAAAACTTATTACGATAAATGTGCCCCGGCGTGAACAGGTGGTTACAGTGCTTGACTCGTAATCAGAGGGTCGGGGATTCGAATTCTCATCACACCAAACATGCTCGCTTTTTCAACTGGGGATGTTATAATGTGACGGTCAAGTTTGGTTTTGCTAAAAAAACACACAAACGAATAGTGGGATAGACCGTCACTTTATAATTTCCCCTCATCTGAAAGGGCGAGCATGTTTGGTGTGAGGGGGAATCGAACTCGCGACTCTCGGATTACGAATCGAGTGCCTTCACCACCTGACCATGCCGGGCCGTGATAGTCAATCCCACTACTCGTCGGTAAAAGAGTAGCCCAAGAATTGGCGGTGGGTCTTACACTGCTAAGTTAGGGACAGCTGGCGCAGATAACCCTCGTGTAGCTTTGCGCAAAATTAAAAAAACAAACAAACAAAATAAACAAGAGAAGGATGAAAACCAGTTTTCGATACCCGTGTGGGCACAGCATAAATCATCCATTGCGTAGGTTCATGCTTATTTACCAAAAGACAAAATCAGTAATGAATACACGTATTGTGTTTTGGAAAGTTAAGATAAAATTTCAGAATTAATATTGAACTCTGAAATTAACTATGATTGTAAAATCAAAACTTGTTTCATGAAAACGTTGTTTTAAAACCACATATAATATCATCAGAATAAAGTGAAATCTAATTCTGATTGTTAAACATGATTTGTAGATAATAAACCAAAATACCTGAAATTACTGACATCTAACAGCCAAGGATATTTTGTTTGAAGTCAATGAGTAGTACTTGTTTAGAATACTTGTTATATTTAACAATACTTGTTTAGAACAATACTTGCTTAAACACTTGATACATATAAAACAATACTTGCTTAGAACACTTCATATATATAAAACAATTCTTGCTTAAACACTTGATATGTATATGAAACAATATTTGCTTAAAACAGTTGATATATGTAAAACAATACTTGCTTAGAACACTCTGAACGAACCATTGCTATATTTAACCATTCTGGATAAGATAAAGATATTTATGAAGAAAAAAAGAGAATAATTATTTACTGATGCCGAACGTGTCAGAACACACTTATTTTATTAACAACACAGTTTACGAACGAGATACCGTGAAGATAGATTAATACAGGTAAAATACAACTAGAACAATATTTGGAAACATTGATGTTAGAAATTGGTGAAAAAAATGAGAATCGCCAAATACATATATTAGTCAAAGAAAAAAAGAAGGGGAAACTCAACCAGAACAATAATTTAAATTCGGAAATAACTATAATGTAGTAAGCAAATATTATAGCACAATAACAAATAAAACAATATAAATTTGATTATAAAAGAATCACAGGCCGGAAATGACGTTCCTGTCCAATCTGGAAATCTGAATTGAATATCTGGGCTTCGCGTCCAGTTGCTTCAAAAGGCGCTTCGAAGTTTGGAGTTTTGGGTAAGTGATGATCAGTTTCCACTCTTCCATAGGAAAATCGCTGTTGTTTGGTTGCCTTTTCCTTAGTATTTCTAGTATTTTAATTCTAAGTTAAGAACAACCATACACAGTTGTCCTTTCTGTAGCGTTGCGCTAAACGTCTAAAACAAAGAAACGAAACATTGAAGCACAAATAAAGTGAACTATTAAAAACTTTAGCATTTTAAAAAATGGGGCCTATTGTCAAAAAATATTAAGAGCTGTAAATAATGAAAGACGAATATTTGTATAGAATGTCTTTTCAAATGATTCATTAAATAGGCATTTTTATACTTGGTTTGATAACGGGTTAACACAACGAATGTACTTTGTTGTTAACGTTTTCACACAACTTTAAATAAAATACATGTATTATCTCTAAACTTTATGCAGCTTGTGCTATAAATTATCTTATGCATTCTAACACATTGAGAGGCTGAAGACCAGTGTGGTTTGTTGATCTTGTTTGTGGTAAGGCCTAAAACTGTTTGAGTGTATGCGTGTCCAATCTTTCTAGAGCTTAATATGCGAATATATGTGTACTAAATCAGCAGGAAAGTTAATGTTCGACTATATTTACACCAACTGCGTAATAAATTACGCGTGTGGTTGTTAAAAGATAAAAAAAAAAGAATTTTGTTGTATGTTAAACCACCAAAGATAACAAGGTGTTAACTTTTTTATATATATTTATACCAAATCAGTGGACGAGTTAATACTCGACTGGAGTGTAAACAACGTGACATTACTGGACTTGCCCTCCCCAGTGGAACAGCGGTATGTCTGCAGAATTACAACTCTAGAATCTGGGTTTCGATACCTGTAGTGGGCAGAACACAGATACCCTATTGTGTAGCTTTGTACTTAACTTCAGACAAACCAACTTTTTGACTTTCCTTACGTGTGTTCAGTCTGTGAAAACTTAATTCTGCTTGACTTATGTGTGTCCAATTTACAGAGAATTGAACCAAATTCAGTTTCGGAATCAGATCCACAGATGACGTTCAAACTGTCACGACGACAGTTTATTTCAATCAGATTTTTTAGACTTCCGTAGCGGTAATAGTTTTACAATCAGATAAATAATTTTATTAATTTCTCAATCAGATCCACAAATAGTGATTACTCTTTCAGCTAGAATACCACATTAAAACTGATCTATTAATTGTATCTGTAGACTGGAATTAGTTTTGAAAACCATAATCCGATACTGAAACTGATTTATTAACCGGATCTGTAACTTGGAATTAGTTTTTACAAATACAATCCCACACTGAAACTGTTTTCTCGAATGGGATCACATACTGAATTTATCTTTCATTCAAACTTTCAAGTTAAAAGCGTTTCCTAAATCAGTCTTACAGGCCCGGAATGTTAATTAATACAAAATCCCACATTGGAAATGTATTTTCAATCAGACTTACAAATTGACAATCGTCTGTTGAACGCGATTTCTTAATTATTTAAAGTTTGCATTTAATTAGACTCACATGTTGGAATTTTTCGTTTTTCCTTTTAGTATTTATATATATATCTCAAAAGATTAATAATGGTTTCACAAAAATACTCGTAAAAAAGTTACATTCTCTGAACAAAACCTGCAAATTGGAATTTTTTAAAACCAAAGTTATGGTTTGTTTGTTTTTGAATTTTGCGCAAACCTACACGAGGGTTATCTGCTCTAGCCGTCCCTAATTTAGTAGTATAAGGCTAGAGGGAAGGCAGCTAGTCATCGTCACCCACCGCCAACTCTTGGGCTACTCTTCTTCCAACGAATTACAATGCTATTTCTAGTGTGGTTGCGTTAGAAACATGCTGAAAGGGCGAGGATATTTGGTGTGACGGTGATTCGAACCCACTATCATCAGATTACGAATCAAGCTCCCTATCCACCTGGCCATGCTAGGTCCTAAGGAGTAAACCGTAGTTCAAAAACGCTTGGCCGAGACTCCTAGATTGTCACTGCATTTTTTAATTGTCTTCTTGCCCACCGCTAGTACAGCGGTACGTCTACGGATTTACAACGCTAAAATTAGGGGTTCGATTCCCCTCGGTGGGCTAAGCAGATAGCCCGATGTGGCTTTGCAATAAGAAAACACAACAATTCTTCTAAAATAAAATCTTATATAAAAATGTTATGAACCTTCAGGGCATTTAAAAATCCTGTTTGTCCTGGCTGTGTCCAAGGAGTAAATAGTAGATAAAAAAACTCTTGGCAGAGACTTATAGGCTGCGACTATATTTTTTAATTGTCTTCTAAAATAAAATCTCAGATTAGTGTTTCCTTTAATGCTTGCCGATTTTAAGCAATTTTCTGACCGCGGCTGAGGAGAAACCATTTTGAGATAATGCCGTTGTGCTCAAATAAACAGGACAGTGAATGTTCCACTCGGCTAAGAATACATAAATATTGCTCAATTTTCTCATCACGATGTGTCGCACTACATTTTAATAACTGAAAGTTCTTGTGAAATTATCTGAATTTATTTTTTTTAAATTCTAATTAAAACAAGAATGAGACAGGTTGGCGATTTGACAGCCTGTAATTAGGCTTACCGCTGATTAGAGAAACAATATAAAAAATATATAAAAACGCCATTTAGGCTCTCTGCTGTTCGAGAACAAGCTCCCATAGATATTGTAACTCATGAAGTGTACCATAACAACGTTTTCTTAAGTCGAAATTTCAGCTAATCTGTTTTTTTTTCTTTTTTAGTTGACTTGCATGCCTTTTACTACAGGAAATTATTTAACGGCCATGATTTTACTTCATAAGCTCTTACGGATATCAGTGGCGTGTAGTCGTGTGATCGCATGAGAACATTCCATACTTGGGACAAGAAATATTTTTGTGATGCTGTTGATGTAGAAGTGGTTAGAGTCTGAAAGTTCAGCGCGAGAATGATGACTGTAATTTGTGCACGACCATCGTACCACTGCAGCGTGGTAGCTTAATTTGAATTCGAAAAACTAATGCGTCTTTTCTTCATTCTGAGACGCTTTTGACGTTCATGTGTAATCTGATTCGAAATTTGCTATGATGTTTAGAAATAGAAAAGTCAACTGAAAAATTTTTTCAACATAATTTTATAACTTCTTGAGTCATCTAGTGATCAAAGTAATAAACAAACTTACGCATAAGCCGCGTCAGAAGAAGTATTTCGAATGTTACAAACATTTTTTTCATGTTATGTAGGTCTACCTTTTGTATAAACAGTCATATTGCTACAACTCAAACTTTCAGGTTTACATATAGATGCATAATAATAAAATAAGGAAAGAAAATTTTTTATCTATAGCTATTTACAAACGCCCTGACGTAACTACAATAGCTAAACTTTAGTGGTCATTGTTTTCACAGTACTAAGAAAGTGTAATAAAATTTTAAACACTTCCTTGGTTAACGTGAAGGATTACAAACACTTGTTTTCACAGTAGTAAGAAAGTGTGATAAGATTTTAAACACTTCCTTGGTTAACGTGAAGGATTACTAACACTTGTTTTCACAGTATTAAGGAAGTGTAATAAGATTTTAAACACTTCCTTGGTTAACGTGAAGGATTACTAACACTTGTTTTCACAGTATTAAGGAAGTGTAATAAAATTTTAAACACCTCCTTGGATAACGTGAAGGATTACAAACACTTGTTTTCACAGTAGTAAGAAAGTGTGATAAGATTTTAAACACTTCCTTGGTTAACGTGAAGGATTACTAACACTTGTTTTCACAGTAGTAAGAAAGTGTGATAAGATAAGAAGGATTACTAACACCTCCAGTTGTGATTTTAAACACGTGAAGGATTACTAACACTTGTTTTCACAGTACTAAGAAAGTGTAATAAGATTTTAAACAGATAATGGATTACTAACAACAAGAAAGTTTAAACACACTTCCTTGGATAACGTGAAGGATTACTAACACTTGTTTTCACAGTACTAAGAAAGTGTAATAAGATTTTAAACACTTCCTTGGTTAACGTGAAGGATTACTAACACTTGTTTTCACAGTAGTAAGAAAGTGTGATAAGATTTCAAACACTTCCTTGGTTAACGTGAAGGATTACTAACACTTGTTTTCACAGAAATGGAAATAAGAATTTAAACACCTCCTTGGATAACGTGAAGGATTACTAACACTTGTTTTCACAGAAATGGAAACAAGAATTTAAACACCTCCTTGGATAACGTGAAGGATTACTAACACTTGTTTTCACAGTACTAAGAAAGGGTAATGAGATTTTAAACACCTCCTTGGATAACGTGAAGATTACTATGACTTGTTTTCACAGAAATGGAAAATGAATTTAAACACCTCCTTGAATAACGTGAAGGATTACTGATAATTATTTCACTGGAAATGTATGACAAGTTATCAAACTTATTTGTTTCTCTTATATTCATGTACTACTTGAAAATGAGACCTCACATGCGATGGAATTGTTTAAGAAATTACTTTAAGATATCGAAGTAACAAAAACAATGGACGGTCAGCGTCACCTTGCCATGCTGTTATTTACATTTGTGTAAATATTAATTATCTCCAGAAATAGTTGAATATGTTATAAGATACATCAAACGGATGTTTATGTTATAAGATACACGTAACAAATCCTTAGCATACAGTAAACAAGTTCTCATTTATTCAGGAACTCTGAGAAGCCCCGCCCTAGGTCTGATGTTACCGGTACCTGTTTTTGGTTAATACGTCACTGTCAAGAAGCTATTTTATTTTCAGGGAAGGATATTATAAAGAAGAATGTAATATTACACATATGCAAATGTTTCCAGTTGATTAATCAGTTAACTATTTTGAAGGTCCGAAAGGCTTTTTTTTTTTCTGTAGTTAAAGAAAAATGATATGTGATTCTTTGCGAGGTATGGGGGAAAAAGTTCATACAGTTTTATTAAGACCATGCTCTTTAATTTTTTTCAGGTAATATTGTCCTGTGTGTAACATGGCTACTTCGTGTGATATCCATTTTATACAGTATTAAACATTCCTTGTGTTACATAACTATAAGTAGCACCTTCTATTTAACATAAGGTGTTATCTCGAGTTACATAACTGTGGACGTAAAACATGTTATATAACATTAGATATTACTTTGTATTACGTAAAATATTACACAGTGCAAAATGTTAACCTGTAAGAAGTGTTAGAATTAAAGGTAAAACATGTTATATAATATTAGGTTGTATTACGCAAAACGTTATATAGTACAAAGTGTTAACTTTCGCGAAGAAGTGTTAGGAATGGATGTACCTTATAGCAAGTTAGTGCATTATTGAACGGACAGATTTCACATTCTGTTCCATACTTTTATTCACACTTGTCCCCTCAATGGTACAACGGATGTTTCTGGAATCACACCGCTATAAACCGGGTTTAGATACTCGTAGTGGGCAGAGCACAGATAGCCCAGTGTGTAACTTTGTGCTTAATTTCAAACAAACAAACAAAATCCTACGTTACTCTATTTACAACACTGCCATATTTCACGCATCTTAAGATACCGGTCTGTTGAACGTACCTTTATTTATATATATAATCCTGTATTACATTCCTAGTTGTAGTTTCAAATGCCATTAAAACATCCATTACAAGGGGCGTCTAAAGATTAATTTTTTTTGTCCAATCACACATTGTTTAGATTTTATCACTGGTTAGCATGTATAAAACTATGTACGTATTTGTTTTGTAATGAATGGATGTTTTTTCGTTTGATACTGACATTAGTTTCACTTCATGTTGTGGTTAGTCCAACTATTAATGTGCCTCTCAACGTCTTCAGAAACATTCTCGTAAGCTTAACTATATCCTTTCGGTAATAATGAAGTTTCCCTAGACTTCTAAAAAAAATATGGGGAAGTTGAGCCCATGCTTTATTAATTTTATTTTTTTTAGTAAGAATAAAATCCCGAAGAACTGACAGGAACTTCAATGCTCACCTACTCGTGAGCATCTCAGATATCACAAAGGTCACCTCACATCTGAATGAAGTCATGTCGGTAGTATTTATTTTAATGTTGCAACCTCATCATAGCTGATGCCTGAGACAATTAAACAGGTTATGAAAAAATAAATAATAAAAACATGGGCAGAGAAGTTGAAAGCTAAACCGCCACATGAAGCAAAACTTCGAGTCAAGGTTGACGTAACAAATTTATGGTTGTGCCATAACCTAACTGGTGTTTGATTTACACGGCATTTCAGATATATAAATCACTCTTTCCTTATAGTCTCTATCGGGTTAAAGAATCAGCTTTTACATTTATAATCTTATGGGTATTTTAAGTCCTACGTTTATATTTATGTATATAGAAGTTAGACAAATAGAAATTATGTTTCTCTAGTATAGCTCTTCTACGTTCTACACATAATGCGTTAGAAACTGCGTGTATTTATGATTATTTCAAATTAATGTATTTATTAGTCAAACATCTAAAATATTTATAACTTTGACAATTATGTTTACAACTTTATATATCCAAACTTAGCAATATAGTGTTAAAACAGCAACTTTATATATCCAAACTTAGCAATATAGTGTTAAAACAGCAACTTTATCTATTCAAACCTACCATTTTAGTATTAAAACAATAACTTTTGTCTTTCCAAACTGACTAACTAGTATTAAAACAGCAACTTTATTTATCCAGATTTACCAATCTGATATTAAAATAGCAACTTTATCTATTCAACATGATCAATTTAGTATTAAAACGGTAACTTTATATACATCCAAACTTACCAATCTGGTATTAATACAGCAAATTTATCTATCAAACTTTGTCAATCTGGTATTAAAACAGCAATTTTATCTATCCAAATTGATAAATCTAGTATGAAACAGCAACTTTATATACCTAATCTGATCAATCTGGTATTAAAACGGTAATTTTTTTTTATCCAAAGTTTATAATCTACTATTAAAACAGCAACTGTATATATCTAAACTTATCAATCTGCTATTAAAACAGCAATCTTGTATTTCCAAACTTACTAATCTAGTATTGAAACAATATTATCTTTCCAAATTTACCAACCCAGTATAAAAACAGCAACTTTATCTACCCAAACTTACCAATCTAGTGTGAAAACAGCAACTTTATCTACCCAAACTTACCAATCTAGTGTGAAAACAGCAACTTTATCTACCCCAAATTACCAATCTAGTGTGAAAACAGCAACTTTATCTACCCCAAATTACCAATCTAGTGTGAAAACAGCAACTTTATCTATTCAAAGAATAACTTTATCTCAACTTACCAATGTATTATTAAAACAGCAACTTTACTTATCCAAAATTACCAATCTGGTGTTAAAACATCACCTCGAGATCTTAATCTATTCGAAATTAGGTTGCATATCTACCATATGACGTTTACTCATTTCAAAGGAAATGTTACGTTTGAACATTTATTTTCAAGTTTAAAACTATTAGTTTGTCTAAATCTTAGAAAAGTTAAATGTGGCATAAGCCAATATTTTAATCTAAAATAAATAAAATAGTTTAATGCAAGAAAAAAATGAACATTTTTAGCCTGAGATTGACTAATTTAACCAGAAATAAACTAGCACTTTAATATGTGTTTGTGTTTTTTATTATGCCAAAGCCACATCGAGCTACCTGCTGTATCCACCGAGGGGAATCGAATACCTGATTTTAGCGTTGTAAATCCGTAGACTGAGATACCTCAGTGCCTTCATTATACAGTTACGTCTATTTACTTTTATATATATATTTTTTTGAAATAAGAGAGTAATTTTATTTCTCAATAATTTATTCTAGAACTTCAGGAACCGATTCGGCATATTAAGCTATATACTTTCAGAAACAAAGAGCATTAGTATGATTAGCCAGAAAAAAAGACATATGCGAAATATAAACCAAGTTATGAATAAAGTTAGTAAAAAAGCCGGAGTAGGAGATAGATAGAATGATTATTCATTCAAAACATATTGACTGACAAAAAAACACAATTAGCAAGAGCCTTAAAATCAGCCAAAGATACATTTGCATTACAAATAAATATGTTTATTATTCTTTCTTTTTTGTAAGTTATATTTTATTTAACATATGCTAAGCTGACGTATGGTTGTACCTGCTCTTACCTTTTAGCGTAAAACCTTGCAAATTTTGCCGTAAAAAACAGCGTTAAAAGAACTCAGCCATTTTAATACTAATAATTTATTTAATTTTTTTTATGATGTAAACTGGTGCCAGAATGGTCTAGTTATTTGAAAAGTTTGATATAAGAAGAAAGTCAAGTCTGCATCAAAGCTTAAGGTCTTTAGATAATTTTAAAAAATTAGCATAGCGTCGTTTTTAACATTGGTAAGGTATATCTTGAGATTTGTTAAATGTCCCTGTTTTGCGTTAAATTAAACAGTAACTTTGTCATAATAACATGGAACCTGATTCTTAATTGTGACATAATATCACACCAATATTACCCCTTATATGATCGCGGTTCGCTTCTTTGGGCATTTTAAGACTTGATGCCTTATAAATGACTTATTTTATAAAAGGCATTTAAAATAACATTTTTTTATCCATATAAGCAAAACTTAGTGAACAATGTAAAGGTTTTCTTTCTTTAATGTGGTAATTCAAGATACTTATAGAGATAGGTAGACCTGGTAATTCAAGATACTTATAGAGGTAGGTAGACCTGGTAATTCAAGATACTTATAGAGGTAGGTAGACCTGGTAATTCAAGATACTTATAGAGGTAGGTAGACCTGGTAATTCAAGGTACTTATAGAGGTAAATAGACCTGGTAATTCAAGATACTTATAGAGGTAGGTAGACCTGGTAATTCAAGATACTTATAGAGGTAGGTAGACCTGGTAAGGCCAGGTTGTTAAGGCACTCCAGTTGTAATCTGAGGATCGCGAGTTCGATTCCCCGTCACAACCCCAGTAAATCAAATGTATTATCACAATAAGAGGAATATGGTCATGTTAGTGAGACTCTTTTAAACACTTACACGTTGAATTCGTGACATTAACATAAAATCGTTTTTCGAAACCGACAGCAAAATAATTTCAGTAAAATAGAAAAATATGTACTATATACTCTTCTTTTATAAAAAAAAAAAAAGATTAAATTATTTTAGTTTTTTTTGAGGTTTTTGTTTTGCATGAAATAGAACGGATTGTAACTGTATGTTTTTACTGTTATGTATACAGGGCTGGCACAAAGTGAGCTTGAACGTAAGTATATGAATAATTGGGAAAAACACATAACACACGTTTATACAAATTTACACAGATGTAAATTTACTGTTATGTATACAGGGCTGGCACAAAGTGAGCTTGAAGGTAAGTATATGAGTAATTTGGAAAAACACATAACACACGCTTATACAAATTTACACAGATGTATAATTATATGCAGAACACGTTTATGGAAATACACCATAGGTAGCGCTGCAACGCAAATTATATATTTTTCACTTTAGAGCTACATAATGCACTATAGTATACGCTTTGCTCCCAACTCTGATATCGAACTCCGATTTTTACATTATAAACCCTCAAGCACATATATAAATAACGTCTTTCACAATATGCAGAACAATTTGCAACAAAACAAAGACACAGATGACTTTGTTTAAAAAGTAACAAATCTATGAGGGAATGGTTAAGTAGCCTTAGTTTTTCAAATGGACCATTTACTGTACTTCGTATTATTTTCTATAATAATGTTGGCATTATACATGTTTTGAACTGTAAACTTTGCAGAAGGTTGAGTACGTTACATTAAAATTATTTTGAACATTCACCTTAGCAAGTTACATGACATAGAAAAAGCCAGTGTAAAGTCGTGTTGGAACGAAATGTATCAGAACTACATTTTAACATTTTTTTTACGTTTGTGGGTAGTTTGATGATACAAAAATTTTATAATTTAAAGGAAGAGTATGCAACAGTCCTTTCAGACGCAAAATATTTACAGATCAGAGATTTAAAAATTCTGAGAGGGGTACAATAATTTTAATTAACTATAGAAAAGCGAAAGAATACGGAGATTAAGTTTGTAAAGGAGGAGGGACCATCCACAAATACAGCTTCTACAAGATACCTCAGTCGTGGTAGTCAAAGTGCGCAGTTTTGTAACATAAAAAAACTCAACGGACACAAAGGGCGGTTGTAAAAGCTGTTCACGTGCCTCAAGCAACAAAATCGAGAGGACCTTCGTCCGCAACAGTTGGATCTATGATTTTTCCAGTGCAATTTACCTAACGATATAAATTCCAAACCACTTTGTTTTTTAAAGAAGTGGTTCAGCTTGAAAAGCTACAAGTAAAAGGTATTGAATTATTTACCAATAAGTAATTATTTGTAGATGCAGTGCACCTCTTGGTATCTTATTGGTAAATTTGATAGGTTATATTACTAAAATTCTGGGTTTGTACCCTATGGTAGATACAGCAAGTCCATTGTGCAGCTATGTGCTAAAACAAAAATATAATCGTATAATCTAACATGATAAAAACCTTATAACCTGATTGCTTTAAAAACATGAATCTCTCGAAAGTGATCGGTTTATACGTTTCTATCATTTTGTAATTAGACTTATTCAACTTAGGTGTCTTTCTGACATTTTGAATAATCAAAAAATTCAAGACATCCACGATACACAACTTGCAAAGTTTGGTATGCCTGCACTGAAATATCAGCAAGTATTATTAGTAGCACTTTCTCTTGTTCGGGTCCCCTGCTGGGACAGCGGTAAGTCTTCGGATTTACAGCATTAAAATCAGGGGTTCGATTTCCCTCGGTGGACACAGCAGAAAGTCTGATGTGGCTTTGCTATGAGAAAACACCCACCCACTCTTGTTTGGAAATTTATTATTGCACTGTATGACTATACTATTAAGTACCTAAGTATTTGTACCCTATCAAATTTATTGTACGTGATTCAAACTCACGCGAGGGTATTTTTAGGCCGAACGTGATTTAGAGGTTGATGTACCGTGCTTCGGATCTGAACGTCAAAAGTTCCATCCCGTGATATACTTCTGGACACCTTTCAGGATTTCAATTGTGAAGACATTATAGAGATGACATTCAATTTCGCTGTTTTGATACAATCAGCTATGTAAGCAACGAATGCTAGTAATTGCTTCCTCTTCCTTTGAGCATAAGTTCAAAATTAGAGTCTCTGGACTGACTGTTTAGTGATGTTCAGGGTTATTACTGCACTATGTTGAATCACCGAAATTATTGAAATGTATGTTTACGGTTCCTGTTACACCAAAAATTCTGGCCTTTTCAGACGAGGGGAGGGCGTCATAATGTGACGGTCAATCTAACTATTCGTTGGTAAAAGAGTATCCCAAGAATTGGCGGTGAGTGATGATGACTAGTTGCCTTCCCCCTGGTCTTACACTGCTAAATTAGCGACGGCTAGCACAGATAGCCCTCGTGTAGCTTTGCTCGAAATTCAAAAACAAACATATTTACGGAGTTTCTTACCAAACTCGGATGTACTGATTATTAAATAAAACACCTCTATAAGGGAAACAAAGAATAATGTAACTTAAAATATTACTAGTTTTCTTGTAGTTCAATGCCACATCTATTATCCAGTTAATAGTCATCTCAAATAAAGATTAAAACAAAATGCTAGGTGTTAAGAACTTAAATGTTTATATAATTCTATAAGATATATTTTATTTTTCATTAAGTCCAAACTTAATCAATGAGCTGTTTGTGTTATACCAAATATGGTTTTCGAAACCAGAATTTTAGCGTTATTAAGCCTTCTGACTTACCGCTGAGATATTGCAGAGTGGGGGAGGGTCAAAGGTATATTTTAAGAACATTATAAACATCAAGCTATATACAAAATAGGAGAGTCCCCCTCTATCTCATGTACGATCTTCATCACATGATATTCCCGAACTTATAACCCAACTTACTGACTCTTTACAGAATATTTTGTTAATTTGGATTTTGAAGTTTCAAAACTTCGTTGACACATGGCATATAATCAGTTCTGACGTACTATTTTACAAGTTGATATTTTGCGTTCTGTTAATAATTGCAAATTGTTTTAAGAATGAAGGTTAACCTAAAACATTTATTGTACATTTTGATTCTAAAAATGCTCATTACTAGGGTTTTGTGACGACATTTACAAAGATAATACAACAAAGGATAATGATAATTTGTTTTAAAATTTCTTAATAGGATGCGTGTGTGTGTTTCTTATAGCAAAACCACATCGAGTTATCTGCTGAGTCAACCGAGGAGAATCGAACCCCTGATATTTATATTAATAGGATGCACCATAACAAGAAGCCCCTCCCTGTGGCACAGTAATTACTTGTCTGAGGACTTACAACGTTAGAATCCGGGTTTCGATACCCGGGGAGGGGGCAGAGAACAAGTAGCTATTGTGTAGCTTTGTGCTTAGCTTCAACCAAACAAATAAAAACAAAAAAATTGCAAAATAATTTCAAAATTTAAAAACCTCTGACCACATAAATCTGAAAATGGATCTCAAATATTAAAGCAGAAACTTTTGAAAAATGTATAACTGTATACAAAATCATTGGGACTCCACTAATGGCTTTTTCGAAAATTATGTGAACGACCTCGAATATAGGTCCAGAAGCAGCACAGCTGCTTTGAAGATTTCTTTGTGAAGTTGTTCTGTAATTTTGATAACGCAAAGCTGTGCAATAGGTTTCCTGCGATCTGCGAAGAAGATGATCGTTGTATTCTAAGTTGGTAAACATACCACTGCTCCACCTTCTGCGATCTGCGAGAAAGCGAACTTTAGATTGTAGTATTGTAAGTTGGTAAAAATACCGCTGCTCAACCGACGAATTCTAAAAAGCGACCAAAATAAGTAAATTGATTTTTAGAACAAAATTAATTTTTTTTTTTTTCAGAAACTGGAGATTATACTATTTCCAAGTTTAGGTGAAAACTTTAAAGGTGAAGTAATTCGATGCTCTTGAATATCGGTAACTATTACAAATAGGTCAAACGATGGGTAATCCTGTTTCATTACATTAAAATCCAGTTAGAGTCATTTTTCGCACTCTCAACCGTTGGGGCGTTATTTTGTGATGATTCATTCCACTATTCATTGGTAAAAGAGTTGCACAAGAGATACTGTGTGTGGTATGACTAGTTGCCATCGCTGCTACAGCAAAAGTGTAAGGACTTACAACGTTAAAATCAGGGGTTCGATTCCCCTCTGTGGACACAGCAGATAGATAGCCCGATGTGGCGTTCCTATAAAAACATATATACACGTTTGGTGGAACGTGAATCCGAACCCGCAACTCTTAGATTGTGAGTTGAGTATCTTAACCACCTACACATTCCGGGCCAGGGGAAAAATCTAGCTGTTCTTATGTTTCGGATTATATAGACAAAATATTTCGAATAATTTCGTTTTGGATTTTCTTTTTCGGAAGCATGAGTAACATAAAGAATGAATAACGTTATTTATCTAAAACCATATTTGTACATAGTCACTTAGTTATCACATTATTGTGTTACCTGTCAGTCATCAGTTAACATAGGAAGAACGCTTCCTAACCTCATACTACAATACTAATTGTGCTAATTGAGCTTTGGCCACTACAAGGGATCGAACCCTAGATTCTAGCGTTGGAAGTATGCAAACTTTTCATAAACAATAAGTGGCCCGGAATGGCCAGGTGGGTTAAGACGTTCGACTCGTCTTCTGAGGATCGCGAGTTCGAATCGCCATAGCACCAAACATGCTCGCCCTTTCAGCCGTAGGGACGTTATAATGTGACGGTCAAACTCCCTATTCGTTGGTAAAAGTTGGCGGCGGGTGGTGATCACTAGATGCCTCCCCTCTAGTCTTACACTGCTATATTAGGGACAGCCAGTGCAGATAGCTCTCGTGTAGCTTTGCGCGAAATTCAAAAACAAAACAAAAACATAAACAATATAAGTTATGAACTAAAAACAACAACATAAGATCGCGTTTAACATGTTTATGTAGGATAAAATCAATCTTTGGGAGACAGAATATGTTATATCCAAGTCTTTTTACAACGATACTATTTCAGATCTGAGATTAGTGGATAAAACAGGAAGAAACGTGTTCACAATAATCACTGAGCATACACGATTAGAAATGATAACTCAAACTATACAACGTTTCTATATCAAATTGATAGGAAAAAATACAATACATAAAATTACATAAATTTGTATGAAAGTGTTGACAGTTCATTCATCAAAAGCTCGCCAGATTTTTAACACCTCCTAAGGTCACTTTAAACTGTCTCGTGACTAATTTTGTCCTCAGGGGAATTCCAAGGACGGGCAACTTCGAACAGTAGAGAATATATAATTATGTAAATAAAAAAAAACAACCACAAAAAACTAGTATCATTGTAAAAGTCATCTTGGGTGAAACATATGCTGTTCCCAAACGTGTGTCTTTATACATATGTTAGGACTGAAATGACCGTTTTACTGTTTCCGAGGTAAGTTGTATATTTTGTTAAAACGATTTAAATTTTTTCAGTTAACTTTTATTGTAAAAACCTTGGAAAAGGAACCCAGTTTGTTTTCTTGATAATACCCGCATCAAACTAGGAACGATGCTTATATAAAATATTTTCAGTATAAACTGAATACATTGTTTCACCACTCTCTAATTTTGAAACCCAATACTTTGAGGCCAAAAGATTAAAGGTCAGTCGACGTGATATTGATACAAGTATTTCAATAGTAAAGATAGTTTTTAGTAACTGTAAGTCACGTAACAATAAATAACTTAAACTCTTGTTCTTTTTCTACTCACCGTACATGTAAATATATTTTATTTGTTCTTACGTAGTATGTTAGATTCTCTATTAAGTTTACATTACTAAAACTTTTAATGTTTCACCATATATAATTCGGGCTAATCAGGGTAGTTCTAAAACATTTTGACTGGATAACTCATACCAAATTATATTACAGTCGTATCATCATACGGTTTGGTTTGTGTTGAATTTCTCCCTAAGCTACTCGAGGGGTACCTAGCTAGTCGTCATTAATTTAGCAGGGTAAGACTAGAGGTAAGGAAGCTAGTCATCACCATCCACCACCAAGTCTTGGGCTATTCTTTTAACAACGAATAGTTGGATTGATCGTCACGCTATAACGCCCCCAACAACTGAAAGGGCGAGCATGTTTTGGTGTGACGGGGATTCAAGCTCGCGAGCCTCGGATTACGAGTCGAATACCTTAACCACCTGTCCATGCCGAGTCATCATCATACATGTATTACCATGTAGGACGCCAAATGCATCAGTTGCATTTCCGTATGTGATTCCAGCTAGACTAATTGTACTTTGGTATGTTTATCACAGTGCGTGATTTCAACTACACTAGTTGCATGCTTGAGGGCTTACACACTAAAACTCGTATTTCGATACCCGTGGTGGGCAAAGTGCACGTATCCCATTCTATACATTTATAGTTAGACTTGAAAAATTATGTATAGTGTACAGGTTATTAAATGCACGTATTGTTTTCTTTTCCTTCTGTCTATTACCGATTGCCCTACTTTTATGAGGATCTATAACTAACCATACGAAGTATCCGGTATTGGCCACTACATGTTTTAACAACATATTAATCGTAGGATGTATTTTTGTTCCAGTTTTTAAATATTGATCGACAAACA
Source organism: Tachypleus tridentatus (assembly GCF_004210375.1). Taxonomy (NCBI): domain Eukaryota; kingdom Metazoa; phylum Arthropoda; class Merostomata; order Xiphosura; family Limulidae; genus Tachypleus; species Tachypleus tridentatus. The sequence goes on along the minus strand of NC_134825.1, from coordinate 149,902,523 downwards.
CTTACAGCCACAAATGGCGAACTCTATGGAATATTTAGTACTGATATCTAGGAGTTTCCTGTCACCCATAGGGTATTTGATTTCTATTCGAATATTGATGACTATGATTAACGAACATGTACGTCGTCAGAAGTATTTGTCTTTTTTTAACTGTCGTTTCAAGAAAAGGACAAGAAGTAATTGTTGTTGTTTATTTTTAAGTATTAGTTAGTTGTTGAAAATTCAAAGGCATTTTAGTGGGATCATTCAGTTTCTATACTCAACTGTCAGTTATCCATTTCAGGTCATCATAGGAGCCAAATCAATGAAGTGTCATTTGAAAAATGATCAAACTAATCATCGATATATTGTTCTTATTTACTGTGTTTTCTAACTTGTTTTAAATATAATAACTGCTTCACTTACAAAAGAAATACAACAACTTCGAATAGATTTCTTGATCCAGTAAGTAGTGGTTTAGAATCATTACATCATAGACCTGACTTACACGGGCATTAGTCTATTACATGAGTAAATCTAATCCCAATCATTAAATACGTCTTTATTTTTATTTTGACATAACTATATATAAATACGAAGTTGTGTGTAAAATAACATCAACAAAACACATCATTGTTGCCTTAATATTTTGATTTGTGGAGTTGGTGGCGTTAACACCTTTGTAATTGACGATAAACCTGACTCGTTTTAAAATGAAAAAGGAACGAAACTTTCATTAGTTTTCTATTCCTAAATTATTGCGCAATATTATTATATATGTATTTATATACCTTCGTTCATGTATAAAAGCAATATCAAAATATTTTCTGATGTGTTCTTGTATATCGTTCTTTTCAAAAATAGTATTGTATTGCTTTGTTACGTATTTATCTTCAACAATGTTTAATCGATGTTACTTTATGTGATAATTACCACTCAGGATCTGTTCTCACGTTCTTTTATATCGTTCTTTTAAAAATTATTATTGGGTTGTTTTTGTTACGTATATATCTTCAACAATGTTTAATCGATGTTACTTTATGTGACAATTACCACTCAGGATCTGTTCTCACGTTCTTTTATATCGTTCTTTTAAAAATTATTATTGGGTTGTTTTTGTTACGTATATATCTTCAACAATGTTTAATCGATGTTACTTTATGTGATAATTACCACTCAGGATCTGTTCTCACGTCCTTTTATATCGTTCTTTTAAAAATTATTATTGGGTTGTTTTTGTTACGTATATATCTTCAACAATGTTTAATCGATGTTACTTTATGTGGTAATTACCACTCGAGATCTGTTCTCACGTTCTTTTATATCGTTCTTTTCAAAATTATTATTGGGTTGTTTTTGTTACGTATATATCTTCAACAACATTTAATCGATGTTACTTTATGTGATAACTACCACTCGAGATCTGTTCTCACGTTCTTGTATATTGTTTTTCTCAGATATTATTGGGTTGTTCATGTCATATATTTATATTCAACAATATTTAATCGATGTTATTTAAACTTAGGATCTTATGTAGTATGTGTTGTGTAATCAGACTTTTTTTATAAAAAATATATGTTGATTTAAGGTAAAAGAACATTTCTCAGTTGATATATATGCAACCCTTACTCAACACCACTCTTGAATTTTATGTATTATGAAGTCATTTATCAGTTTTGTATAATTTAAAGGAGCCATTATCGAACCTCAGCCTGTTAGAATCCATATTTTAACGGTACAGGCGCAGCGATGCAGTTAATTCTGTAAGAAACGATGTCTTTAACACGTTATCGTCTCATCTGTCTTGCATAATCGGTAGCCACGAGATATTGGACATACCCACTGTTAGTTTTGCGTAAAAAATAAAAACACCTTCGTGCGCTCGAGAAGATGGAAGGGTGTTTTTTTTTTTTCCTGTTATACAATTCCCAAATCAAAGCAAAAGAGAATTAGAAGAAGAAAAAGCCATTGACGGAATCCAGGGATTCTCAAGTGGGGCTATTTTGTCAGCGGGAGATTAGGACCTGTTCCCGTTTATGTGCAAAGAGGATAGACTTTAAATAAATGGACGCACCCGATGATGGCTTAAACGGTGCAAATTCTTGCGGATGTGGTTAGAACCCATGAGTTATGAGGTACAAGCGCTGTTCTTTCTTTTGCTCGGAAGATAGGCTTTAATAGCGGCCAGCATGGCCCTAAACGACTCACCTAGTCATTGCGAACCGTTTACTGTAAACCCTGTCATCCCGGGGATGAAGTCTTCTGCCCGTTAATGATAAGAATAATAAGTTTCAAATCAAACTGTATATATCACCGGTCAGACAAGGCTTTGTGAATGTGTTTTTCTAGCCAGAACCTCAGCTGATTGCTTTACGAATAAGATAAAAATTATTCAAGAAACAAAAATCCTAGCTCGTGCTTTTCGCTGCAAATGGATTCATTTACAGAGAATATCGGCTTTCTATTGGAAATATTGTCTAGCAATAAGAGGGACAGACAGAAGAAATATTAACAATAAGAGAGACAGACAGAAGAAATATTGATAAGCTTAAACTGTAAACAACAACTGATATATTAAAAACATGCTTTCTACATTTTCTGATTATGAAAACTGTAAATATAAATTTAAACATGGTAAGTTTCTGATGTATTGAACCCGGTAACATTACTTCGTTATATTTTGGTAAACGTGGCGAAAAAATAATAAACATGTAATAAGCTGAAAGAGAAATATTGTCTAAAAAGAAGTTATTTTGTGAGTTTGTACTGCAAATATGACAATTTCGTTAAATTACCGATTTACATTACTAAACACTATACAATAACATTCAAATTAATTAACCTAGTTTTTTCTATACGTTGACAGTAAACCCTGTATAAAGGCACACGAACTAACCTAACTTTTCTCTACGTTGAAAGTAAGCAGTGTACAAAGGCACATGAGCTAACCTAACTTTTCTCTACGTTGAAAGTAAGCAGTGTACAAAGGCACACGAACTAACCTAACTTTTCTCTACGTTGAAAGTAAGCAGTGTACAAAGGCACATGAGCTAACCTAACTTTTCTCTACGTTGAAAGTAAGCAGTGTACAAAGGCACATGAGCTAACCTAACTTTTCTCTACGTTGAAAGTAAGCAGTGTACAAAGGCACATGAGCTAACCTAACTTTTCTACGTTGAAAGTAAGCAGTGTACAAAGGCACATGAGCTAACCTAACTTTCTCTACGTTGAAAGTAAGCAGTGTACAAAGGCACATGAGCTAACCTAACTTTTCTCTACGTTGAAAGTAAGCAGTGTACAAAGGCACATGAGCTAACCTAACTTTTCTCTACGTTGAAAGTAAGCAGTGTACAAAGGCACACGAACTAACCTAACTTTTCTCTACGTTGAAAGTAAGCAGTGTACAAAGGCACATGAGCTAACCTAACTTTCTCTACGTTGAAAGTAAGCGGTACAAAGGCACATGAGCTAACCTAACTTTTCTCTACGTTGAAGTAAGCAGTGTACAAAGGCACATGAGCTAACCCTAACTTTCTCTACGTTGAAAGTAAGCAGTGTACAAAGGCACACGAACTAACCTAACTTTTCTCTACGTTGAAAGTAAGCAGTGTACAAAGGCACATGAGCTAACCTAACTTTTCTCTACGTTGAAAGTAAGCAGTGTGCAAAGGCACATGAGCTAACCTAACTTTTCTCTACGTTGAAAGTAAGCAGTGTACAAAGGCACATGAGCTAACCTAACTTTTCTCTACGTTGAAAGTAAGCAGTGTACAAAGGCACATGAGCTAACCTAACTTTTCTCTACGTTGAAAGTAAGCAGTGTACAAAGGCACATGAGCTAACCTAACTTTTCTCTACGTTGAAAGTAAGCAGTGTACAAAGGCACATGAACTCATTCGGCTTTTCTTTATGCTAAAAGTAAATACTACAATGACTACACAGAGATATCTGAACTAACCTGTATATTTCCTGCGCTGACAGGAAACACTAAACACTGTATCAAGGAACCTAAACACAGAAATATTTGATCCACCTAAACTTACCTCAGATGCAGAAGCGGAAACAGCCTAAGATCATGTGGTCTAACAACTGATAATTCATGAGTTCCAAAACGTTCTAAGTATAAGGCCCCTCGGAACATTCCACAATTTAATTGAGACCCCAACCTAATTAATCTATAACCACAGAGTACCTTAACAGTATTGTATATTCTGTAAATTTGCTACAGACCCTGACACTTTGCAGCGGCCCTACGAGGATCCGAGGGACTCCAGTTTGGGAGCAATTGTAACTAAGCTTGAATTTAATTTTGTGATAAACAATATACAGCCATTAGACTAAATCGACCGATTTCTTCTTGCGCTCATGTAAACAGAGCACTGTAAAACTTGTTTGACATAAATTTAAAGGAAACGTTACGTTGGACTACAATTTGGTAGAGAAGCACATTTTAGTTTCTCAGATTCAGCTGACATTTTGATTCACGAATTACTCATCAATGTCAGTAAAATGTTGTTTTGTGTTACTTTGTTTCAAAAGTCACTTTCTCGTTTCTTTCGCAGAAATTTACAAGATGCATATAAACAAGGACCCTCTTTTGACATACGTATCTGTTAAATATAATACATGTATATAATTTGTAATAAACAGTATTCCTTGGAGATGTGAGCAAGATGGTTGAGTCTATTCAGTAAACATGAGATAACTGTGTGCATAATTCCCAAGTTGATAGGTTTCTCACTCACTATCTTCAAACAGATATGCAAGTATTGGAAATGACACATACTGTGTGTAATCCATGCAGGAACTCTGCTAATAAATTGGCTACTCATTTAAGAATGATCATTGGCGGTCACCTGGAACGCTATGTGCAACCTCTTGTGTTTTCCCCATGAGTGCGCTGAAGGGGTTTGGGCTAGAAGGCTGTTGGGAAAGCCTAATTCATCAGTTCACCCTATTCGCTCTCGAACTCATTTCGCACGAAAAGCGCAAGCTTCATTCCACGTGTTTCTCTTTTCAATGCAAGTTTCATTCATCCGTATCTAGTGTTATTTTCCAACGGCCTTTTCTGTTGAGCCATTAACATTTATATTATTCAAGACTTATAGACAGAGTTGGAAGTGACATTCCAAACATGCTAAGCTGAAGGTTAGAGCGTTTATCCTTATTTATACATATGATATGATACATGTGTCGGTTTGATTTAAGTCTCTAAGGCAACGTTCTCTGATATCCTATTACTAGTCATATTTCTACTTAATTTTTTTTCTAATGCAGTCTTTGTTGTGTCGTAAATAAACAACGGCTTTCTGTACGCATAGATATTTATCATTCTGAACTAAAACCTCCTTTGTATGTTTTCATCTTCATTTCTTCACCAAAGCATAAAAAAACTCTTTCTGGGTAAACTACCACCTTGTGATCTTTATCCATCATTTTGAATTTAGACAAGTTTATTTCGTGGTTTGCTACCTTAAGACACAACCTTTTACTCTTGAAGTACAGCATCAATTAATTTAACATTTACTCAGATACGATTTACTGTCTTCCCCTAGAACCTTTTATTTAAATGGTGGTGTTTCTATGGGGTGCTGTCTTCTGCTACATAACCTAAGGCTAGAAAAACTATTGTTTTCTAACGACAAAACCACTTTGTGATATGATATCTTCTGGTTAAAACCAATTAGTTAGAATACTGGTTCATCTTAGAAAATACATTTATTTCTGGTTTGCTGTCATCTGTCGTGCAACTCTTGATCAGAATACAACTCAGTATCGAAACTTCTTTGTGGTATATTATGTTCTGCTCTAAAACCCTGGTTACAATGCTGATGTTTTTTTTGTTCTTGTTTTTGTTAGCCTTAGACTAGAATATTGTTGTTTCTTAGAGTACAACGTTCTTTACGGTATGCTATCTTTTGCCTTAGAACCTTTGGCTAGAATGCTGCTGTTTGTTAGAATCAAATATTTTATAGTATGCTATCTTTTGCCCTTTAACCCTTGGTCAGATCTTAGAATCAAACTTTTTTTTGTGTCATGCTATCTTTTGCCATACAACCTTTGGTTAGATTTCTGGTGTCTCTTGGAATTGAGTATTCTTAGGAGAATGTTATCTTATGGAATATAACCCTTGTAAGAATGGAACGACAAATTACTTTGTAGGGGTTTGATATCTTCTGTTACACAGTCCTTGGTTAGATTGCTGGAGCTTGTTGAATCAAATTTTTTTGTGGAATGTTATTTTCTGACTGATATTCGTTTGTTAACAGATTGTTACTTACAGACAAATCACTTATGACAGGCGCAAATGCCTTATACTAATTTATTACAAACATATTTCTTATTATTGAATAAACACCAACAGATTTTGTATTATAAAAAAGTCTGGAACTTGATAATACGATTTAACTCATTTAGACAAAGATTTGGACACACTGGAAAAAGGGTAAAATATTTTTAGTAATGTAAGAAATACTGTTTAATATTATACATGTTGAATAAAAATAATGACAAAATCTTTTGTAGATAGAAAACTGCTGAAAAATGTCGACAAATAATACATATCCTAGCAACGTTAAACATTAAAAAACAAATTAGTGTTCGCCATGAACATCCTTGTCGTGTCTTTGGCAACTCACTTTTCTGAGAACGTTATTTTTATTGTAAACAACTTTTGACTCGTAGTTCAATTTATGGTAATTGATAGCAAATTCAAGGCAAACGCCTTGCACATACCTGTAGCTAGAAATCTAGTCACGTAAGGATCACGGTTTTGAATGTTGCCTTGCCTCTAACTCTAAGCTGGTAGATCAAGTGATAAGATACTTTGATGAAGTATTTCAATCGATTTGCATGTACGATAACCATTTTGGTCATCGAGTACTTAAGTTGTTAATTACATAGAAATAATATACATGTTGTGTAAGTCTACTGGTGAGAAAAATACCTGGTTGATTGATAGGCAGATAGTTAGAGAAATTAACAGGTTGGGAGATAGCTAAATAGATGGACAGAAAAACAAACAGGTTGGCGAATAAATAAATAGATAGACAAAATATCAAAGGAGCAATTTAATATTTCAATATAAAAACGTGATTATATACTACTAGCAGAAAAAATGTAATATTATAGATACCATGGAACAAGCGTTAATTAAAAGTTTATTTTTAATACATTTATTTTAATGATGTTTGGTATCATATGTGACACAGCTTAAATGACCAAAAATCATGTCCACTGTTATTTTCTATATTTTTTCTTTTTTTTTTTTCATATAGAAGGGTGTTTGTTTGTTTGAGGTTAAGTATTAAGCTAAACAACGGCTCATTTGTGCTCAGCCCACTATTAGTATAGTAATCCGGTTTCTAGTGGTATAAGTCCGCAGACATTTCGCTGTGTCTCTAGGGTGCAGGAGAGAAGCAATTTATAATAAAACGATTTTGATTATACGTATCAGCAAGCCATGTAGCTATCGTTCTGATATAAATTCGCGGTGGAACGGCGTGTATGAGAACTACTTTTTGAAAATATACTAGCCCTTTCAGCCGTGAGGGCGTTATAATGTGACAGTCAATCCCACTATTCGTTGGTAAAAGAGTAGCCCAAGAATTGGCGGTGGGTAGAGATGACTAGCTGTCTTCCCTCTAGTCTTAAACTGCTAAAATAGGGACGCCTATCGCAGATAGCGCTTGTGCAGCTTTGCGCGAAATTAAAAAAAAAACACAACAAAACAAAACTCAGTAAAAAAATGTCGCATTATGTTTATGTTGTGCTTTAATGATGTCCTTTTAAATAGCTCTCCTTTTCGGTTGTATCTTACTGCTCTTTCAGGCCGGGTGTGGTGTAGTAGTTAGCTGGCTCAGATTATGAATTTGAGGGTTCATTTTGCGACCCGTTTTCACAGTCAAAACACGATTAATATTTTGAGACTACGTGTTTGTGTTATAAGAGAGTGACGGTGAAACACTATTATTCGGTAAGGCAAAAGTGGTACAAGAATTGGCGGTAGGTGCTGCTGACTAGCTGTTTTGTCAGTAGTCTCCCAGGTCAAATTTAAGGGTGACAATGCGAAGAAATCCATTTTGCGCGAAAAGTCTGAAACAAACAATACTGATGTTTCAATGTTCTCTCTGCTATTGTCATATACACACTTTATAGAATAGACGAAGGATAGATGTGGCTCCAGGTTTTTATTTTGGAGATAGGCCTTCCCACGAGTTTTCATTCAGTCGATTTAAGAGCATACTAATTAGTGGACTGACGAGAAAATAACTGAAGTGAGTGTCGGTGAATTATGAAAAATGTTTGATGTAGTAGGACAAAATTGAGTAAGGAAATTATTTCCTGCTTAAACTTTATTCTTTTTTTTTGTAAAACTATAACTGTATTAAATTAACAGAAACTGAAAGATTATCTTTAATTAGATTATCTGATATTATCATAATACACGTTAGAGTGTTTAGGTAGACTATTGTTCAGAGAAAAGAGAAAACTAAAACACTGCTTATTCTTATTGTATCGGAAGTGTTTGTATGTAGTCGTCGTAAACTGTATTAAATTAAGAGTGAAAAAAGAGGTAGCCTATCTTCGAGTGTCGTACGTTTTTCTACGCAAAATACTTTAGCTGGATTTGATTTCAAAGAGACTCAACAAAATAGATCAGAAATGCTTGAACTTCCCAGTGTCATCATGTTAAAGGTATTTAGCCGGAAATGAGTTTACACAAAAGACAACTAAAATATCATCTATTTAAGATCCGAGATGTACCCCTGCTATATGTCACAGTTCTTTTTCCACCTCGGTGCTTGTGACACCGTTCTCCCTACATATACCTTATATAATTGAAAGTATGTTAAATATAGTTGAGCAATGAAGCGCTTTGTGTGAGAAAATAACTCTTGGGTACAATACATACTGAGTTGACAAGCTACAAGAATTATTGCTGTCCTCTGTTCTGGTTGTACAACAGATTCTTCGACGACGCGATGGAACAGAAAGTAAAGTCTATTAGTAGATCATTTCTTGTTTGGGGTTGATAAACAGTTTTGGTTCACTCCGGGAATCGACTGGCGAGGAACAAAAACGTTGTACACATAACCTTATGATTAAAAAAAATCCGAAGGACATTGATAAAGGAAAGAAAGCATTAACTCTGAAAAACATTCATTATAAAACAACAACAAAACGATCAGTTTTTAAGTATAATCTTTGTGCTACATTCATATCTGATCAACAATACGAATTATAATAAAAAAATACAACTTTTATTTGTGTATTTTGCAGATCGCTAGCAATAAAACAGTTTTAAATTATGGAAAAAGCTGTTATAATGTGTTCTAAAGAAATGGAATAAATTACCTATATATATAAAGTAATATATCCTGACTACAATTTTATGCTCCTATTTTATAGAAGCTGCCAACAAGCCTATAATATTTTTGTCACTTATAATAATTGCTCTAAGTCATTAAAAGGAAACTCTGTTCCACTTCACGAACTAGGTGTGTCCAAGTGGTTGCCGTGCCGGGCTGCAGATGGAAGGGTCCAGGTTTTGATACGTGCTTCACACTTTCAGCTGTAAGCGCATTACGAAAATGATAGTGAAATCCGTTTTTATATGTTGTCGGGGTGCCACTAGCTGGTGAGCTTTCCATTGTTTAGTAGTTTAAAATTAGGAAGCTCTATTATTTGAAATGTAGAGGTCTTTGATTCGCCGTTTTGCCCTCACGCACGTAAGATGCCACTTAGGTCAAACACTCCAATTTTGTGTCATTAAAGAATATCACAAAACAACTCATTTTAGATTTGTCCTCATATGTGACTATAAAACCCCAGACGAATGGAATAAATCATAGTTACGAGAATTGAGACTTATCCACTGAAACATGGTTACGAAATCTCTATTTGATGAGCGTAAACATGGCTACAGGAAGAGTGGTTGATTAGGTGAAACATGTCTACCAGGTCTAAGTCTAAGCTAAAATATGTTACAAGATCTGATTGATGAGCTGAAATATGGCTACTTGAACTTAGAAGCATGATAAAACTCGTGTTCATGGTGGTCAAAAAACTTCTCGTTATTCAAAAGTTTAGGTGTCAGTCCCACTATTTATTGGTTTAGGAGTAGCTCAAGAGTTGATGGTGATGACTAGCTGCCTTCCCTCTAGTCTTACATTGCTAAATTAGGGACGGCTAACGCAGATAACCCTCATATGGCTTTGCACGAAATTCAACAAAACAAAATAAACGAACTCTTAAAGTGATTTTTTTTTGCGCATATAGTATCTTTTTATTGTATAAATGATTTTCGTGTGCCATTATGGTTCCTATGGTGCTAAATAGTTGGAGTTTATTTTGTTTCACAGATGTAAAAGTTCTGTTGTTTTTTTCGTGAACTCCGACTACACAAATATCCTAGGAGTGTAATTTATCATATCTCTCATTCAGTGACCTGTAGTGTCATAAGCCGTTTCTGTAGCCGTATTATGTGGTAATTTTAAAATCAATTAATATCACGAGAGGGCAGTATGAAAGTACTTTTCCTTCACGTTTCGAAAGCACAAAATAACTTTGCTCACCACAGAAAAATGTGATTTTGTTCTTTTTGTTGTCATTTGGTCTTGTTTTGAGCAAAGAATGTTGCTATAACTTAAAAAACAAGTAAAAAAAAAGAGAACTTCAATTAGGATTTATACTATACGACCAACAGCATTGCTAATTAAACTGTTAATTGATTAATATCGTTAACTTTGTATGTTTGTTGTTAAACCTGAAACTGCAGAATGGACTATTTGTGTTTTGCCTATTTCCACAATCGAAATCCAATGTTTAGCGTTATAAACCCCAAGTTCTCCGCTGGTACAGCAGTAAGTCTTCGGACTTACAAAGCTAAACTCAGGGGATCGATTCCCTTCGGTGGACTCAGCAGATAGCTCCATGTGGCTTTGCTATAAGAAAACACATACATACATAAACCCCCAGACCTATCATTGAATCACTGGGAAGGTGAGGGCAGGGAGTGTATTATGTGTGTCCTTTGATGTTATTAATAATTGAGAAAATAAAGACATTTTCAGTCAAGTCCGAGTAATTTTGGGGATTGTGTTTTTTAGCTTATTGAAATCTGTATCAGATTAATTTTGTGACAGTACATGAGATGCATATTTTACCTTTATATCTAATATTTTAGTCTACGTGACCTACGAATCAAACGAACCACAATGTTCGTTTATTATAATTAGTGTCTATGGCAATATTTGGTCTTTGATGGTTTCGTCGAAAAATAACATGGGTTTTATACCCATCTCTGGCAAACGTCAACTTTTAAAACTTTCATTCCTACCATGTGGAACGTAATGTGGAATTGGCTTCATCAGAACATGAGCCCTAAACGTACGTGCTCATCAAATTAATGTTTCTGCCAAGGAAATGAATACATTAACATGCTGGGAGAGCACTTGTGTAATGGTGCGTTTAAAGCAATTGTCCCTGATTAAGTTATTGTTTGATGCTGGTCGCATACCAAATCGTCTGCTAGTCAAGCCACAGTAGTGGTTGACATACAACATGCATTGACCTCTTTGGGTCATTACTCTCTTTTAAACTGCCTCACACTTTCTCTAATTAAAGTGTATCCTTTTTAATCACACGGATCCCTCATTCTAAGCTTACTTGTCAGTTAGAGGGCTTTACTTGGTGTAGCTGGAACAACATCCGGAGACTTTCTTCTAAACTATGACAAGAGACTTATGATAACATACAATTGATAAACTGGTGGTTGACAGCAATCTCAAATTTCGTTCGCTTTTATTTCCTACAACCAGAATAAAGCAGACTTTTAGCAGACTGAAGATGAAAAAGGATATGTTGCACAGGCTTACTTAACTCTAGAATCACTAGTGAGGTCCATGGACCTCAACGTCTTTTTTCAACGCAGATTTTCGAACTACCTGCTCACCAAATTACTTGTGGGACCTTGTCTTCGTCGATCACATGGCTCCTAATAACACTGAATTACACGAAAATAGAGCACAATCTGTATTACAACTAGTCCTATTAATTGTAGGTGGACTATGTTATTTATTGCACTCTCTTTTTTTTCTAGTTCTTCACGTCGAGTATTATAACAAGTAAAAAATTTACAATTACTCAAAATAGTGCAGTATGATAACTCCTTTTTGAGGGCTAAAGCTCTAAACTGTTTCTCATAATCATAGTGATAGAATAAACTTGTGATTAGTTTACAGATGTTCTAATCTAAATTTAGATGTTTTCATATGGTGCAAACGTTTTACTGTTGCTAAATAGCTGTAACTTGATTTATGCTGAAGCTATTCCATTTTTTTACTTTAAATAAATCACTCCTCAAACCTTACGATATTTAAAAATATCTACGTTTCTCTGTAAATCAGCCTGTTTTAATTTAATTATATCTGGTTGAGGTCCGGTAATAAAAGTAATCTCGTGGCGAGAAAAGGACCTTATAAAGATTTGGTTCGATGGTTTTATATCCAGGATATTAGAATAAACAACGAGACAATTGTGTGGGAGGGATATTAATTATTGTGTTTCTATACATCTATATTGAATATCCAAATACGTCGAAAAAAAGGTGTTTAATTCGGATATACGTGTCTTGCTGTCTAACAACTAAAATATCATCTTTGTCGTGCCTTGGCGATTAAATACTGTTTGGCTTTGATCCAGATTCAAACCTACTTTCATTTCATTTGTTTGTGGGGGGAAGTTCTGCCACGTCCGCGCCCACGGCAAAAGCGGCTGCACACTTAAGTATTGAAGGGGAAAGAAGGAGGGGGGAGTTAAATAAACGTTGAAATCTCTGGCAATTATCTTTTTGCCCAGAAGGAAAATTTTAACCACATGTAGTCTAAACTCCTAGCATACTAAAGGCGATATTCTCTGTTAGTGTATACAGAGTCTGTCTGATTCTAACTAGGAACCCTCAATTATACAATCATAGATACGTGGATCTTGTGGTGATCTTGTGACCTGGGGTAATTTAGTATCCTGTCAGTTTGTTGAATACACTAACCAATTCTTTTCCTAAAACAGCACGATGCACAACTACAAAGACTATTGGCTAAGACAGTTAGCTATAATTTTTACCTGATTCCTGCTGTTTCAATACAAAGTCTAAACATTATACAGGAAATTTATACGGGTTTTTGAAATACAAACTTTAAAGTATTATATGGGGACGATAAATTGCTTAATATTATCTTTGCTAACTCTTCATATGCATGTATATGTGTAATATTATGTAGAAAGTAATTTACACGTTTTTATCTTGCTTATTGACACATCACCATAAAGAATGACACTTTGACTATTGTTATTTTTTATTCACTACTACTGTGTTTGCTTTTAACATTTTTCTCAGCAAATCGTCACAAAGGAAATAACTCAAAGAAAATTAAGCTTTTTAAAAAATATATCATATTCTTAATACATTATTTAAAGGAAATGATTTTGTCAAAAACTGTTTTGTTATTCTTTTTACCAAAACATCATAATTTCTTATCTTTTTTATTGCACCCCGCTAGTACAGCGGTATGTCTCCGGATTTACAACGCTAAAATCAGCGGTTCGATTCCCCTGGGTGGGCTGAGCAGATAGCTCTTTGTGGCTTTGCTATACGAAAAATACACACACACACATCTCTCTTATTGACACACCATCATAAAGATAAAAGTGTTTTTTATTGCTTTTACTGACACACCACTAAATAGGAAGTAAATAAGACAATAATAAAATGTTATGTTTCTTTTATTGACGCACTACAGTAGAGGAAGCAATTTAGATAAGAACTAATTTTTTATTGCCACACCATTGAAAAGGAAGTAATTTAGACAGTAGTTAGTTTTGTTACTTATCTTAGTAATTGTCCATCTCGGTGGAAGTAACTTAAATAACAGCTAATTCTTTATCTTCGTACTTTATCCACCCCTGGTTAAAAAACCAAAACATCTTAAATAAAAACTAGCTCTTCGTCTTTCTTAATCCACTTATCATTGTGGACGAAGTAACTTTTACAAGATATAACCTTTCATTTTCTTACTCTTTAAGATACCAATGGAAGTAGTTTTGTATCTCTTATTATAGCACTGTGAAAGAAATAACAACATAGTTAAAACTAATTGTTTTGAGTTTCTCATTAACACTTTATTGAGAAGGACGTGATTCAAGAGATAAATATTTTTATTGACAAACTAGTGTGGAGGAAGTAACTTAAGAGGGAAATTATGTTACTGACAAACTAGTGTGGAGGAAGTAACTCAAGAGGTAATTCATTTTATTGACAAACTAGTGTGGAGGAAGTAACTCAAGAGGGAAATTATGTTACTGACAAACTAGTGTGAAGGAAGTAACTCAAGAGGGAAATTATGTTACTGACAAACTAGTGTGGAGAAAGTAACTCAAGAGGGAAATTATGTTACTGACAAACTAGTGTGGAGGAAGTAGCTCAAGAGGTAATTCATTTTATTGACAAACTAGTGTGGAGGAAGTAACTCAAGAGGGAAATTATGTTACTGACAAACTAGTGTGGAGGAAGTAACTCAAGAGGGAAATCATGTTACTGACAAACTAGTGTGGAGGAAGTAACTCAAGAGGGAAATTATGTTACTGACAAACTAGTGTGGAGGAAGTAACTCAAGAGGGAAATTATGTTACTGACAAACTAGTGTGGAGGAAGTAACTCAAGAGGTAATTCATTTTATTGACAAACTAGTGTGGAGGAAGTAACTCAAGAGGTAATTCATTTTATTGACAAACTAGTGTGGAGGAAGTAACTCAAGAGGGAAATTATGTTACTGACAAACTAGTGTGAAGGAAGTAACTCAAGAGGGAAATTATGTTACTGACAAACTAGTGTGGAGGAAGTAACTCAAGAGGGAAATTATGTTACTGACAAACTAGTGTGGAGGAAGTAGCTCAAGAGGTAATTCATTTTATTGACAAACTAGTGTGGAGGAAGTAACTCAAGAGGTAATTCATTTTATTGACAAACTAGTGTGGAGGAAGTAACTCAAGAGGGAAATTATGTTACTGACAAACTAGTGTGGAGGAAGTAACTCAAGAGGAAAATTATGTTACTGACAAACTAGTGTGGAGAAAGTAACTTATGAGATAACTTATTTCATTGACAAACTAGTATGGAGGAAGTAACTCAAGACGTAATTCATTTTAATGACAAACAGCTAGATTGAAAGAGAGCTAGACAGACACAGTCAGAATATTTGGTTGTTTGATAGAGGTTAATACGACTTTGTTTAGAGGTTTTTCAGTAGACAGTTAAGCCCTACTTTGTGTTTGGTATTAGAGGGGTAGGCACCATTTTATTCGTTCTTCAAAGTTGAAGTTAATACCTTCATTCACATTCTATTTGTGTGCCTTCAGACTGTACTTACATTTTCATTTACTGTTAGTCACTCCAAGCTTCATCATAGGGCTTTGTTCTGTGTTGATAGAACGTCTTTTGTAACTGAGGGAGGCTGGTCTCCCGTGGTGTTTCTCCTTGTTTTGGTAATGAGGGCAAAGATTCGGTTGATTTTCAAAGTTTTAACAACGTTTGTGGAAACAATATGTGAGCGGTAACAAATGCTCTCGAAGTAAGCCGTGGGGTTGGACTGAAACGTATACTCAGAGCAAACAAGTCCAAATTTTAGATTCTACAAGTTTCCAACTGCAATTAGGCCGAGGAAGTTTGAATCAACAAATTGAATGAGGTATTTGTTAAAATGAGGTCAGTGAACGTGGTCTTTTTTTTTTTTTTCTTATTCAAACACAAATCGTAAGTTTGAAGCTGTGTACAAAGATCGATAACTTGTTCTACAATATTTCAGGGCCACAATAAATCTAGTGTAAAAAACGTTGCTTAAAACTTTTGTGTATAATAAATGAAGATAAAAAAATCATTTGGAATTTTGTAGATATGAGAAGTCAATTGAAGAGAAGAAATATATATATACGTGTGCGTAGATTTCTGCGAGTGGACAGGAAAATATTTCAATAACCAACATTTATAAAGTTTGATCCACATTGTGACTGTTCTTGCTCTAAATTAATCACTATCAACACAACCACATTATGACTGTACTTATTCTAAATGAATTACTATCACCACAGCGACATTGTGATTGTCCTTTCTCTAGATTAATCACAACCAACACAACCACATTATGACTGTACTTATTCTAAATGAATTACTATCACCACAGCGACATTGTGATTGTCCTTTCTCTAGATTAATCACAACCAACACAACCACATTATGACTGTACTTATTCTAAATGAATTACTATCACCACAGCGACATTGTGACTGTCCTTTCTCTAGATTAATCACAACCAACACAACCACATTATGACTGTACTTATTCTAAATGAATTACTATCACCACAGCGACATTGTGATTGTCCTTTCTCTAGATTAATCACAACCAACACAACCACATTATGACTGTACTTATTCTAAATGAATTACTATCACCACAGCGACATTGTGACTGTCCTTTCTCTAGATTAATCACAACCAACACAACCACATTATGACTGTACTTATTCTAAATGAATTACTATCACCACAGCGACATTGTGATTGTCCTTTCTCTAGATTAATCACAACCAACACAACCACATTATGACTGTACTTATTCTAAATGAATTACTATCACCACAGCGACATTGTGACTGTCCTTTCTCTAGATTAATCACAACCAACACAACCACATTATGACTGTACTTATTCTAAATGAATTACTATCACCACAGCGACATTGTGACTGTCCTTTCTCTAGATTAATCACAACCAACACAACCACATTATGACTGTACTTATTCTAAATGAATTACTATCACCACAGCGACATTGTGACTGTTCTTTCTTTAGATTAATTGCTATCATCACATCTACATTGTAACTGTCCTTCTATATTAATTGTTATAAGCACAACCACATATTTCAATATGTCAGCGTCTTCTGTCAATTTTTAATTTAACGCTATGTACTTAGATCAATATCAATAGTTTCTTTTAAAATCTAGCTTCATATTAGTTATGTCAACAAAATATGTCAAGTTTTAGTTTGTTAATACTAAAATGTAAACACCTTTTCGCAGATTTTACTTCGATTAGAACGAATTGTAGTAATCTTGTCGAGTTTCTTATCATCAGTTTGTGCAAACGTTTGGCAATCTGTGTAAACAAGAAATCAACCAACCAACTTTATGTGTTTTTTCAATATTTTACATTGATTATGTTTTGTTAATGCTTAACGTTAAGATGGCAATCTATAAAAGCTTACAATAAATTCTTTTGTGTAATGATTGCATCTGTAATTAGGAACTCAAATATCAAAATTTGAAAACCAAAATAAAATGTTCATTCAAATATTATATCAGGTTGTAACTCAAACATTATGATAAATGTTATGGTGTGTCTGAAGGTAAAACATAATTTTCCCACAAAAGGATTATATATATATTCTTAGATTCGAATATTCGTCTCTAGAAGATGAAAAACACTGGGTTCAGTTTATTTTGAATTTCGCGTAAAGCTACACGAGGGATATCTGCGCTAGCCTTCTCTAATTTAGTAGTGAAAGACTAGAGGGGAGGCAGCTAATCATCACTACTACTCTTTTTGCAACGAATAGGGGAATTGACCACCACATAATAATATCCCCACGGCTGAAAGAGCATTTTGATGGGCGGGGATTCGAACCCTCAATTCTCAGGCTATGAGTCAAGCGACTGAACCACCTGACTATGTCGGGAGAAAAACAAAACTAACAACACTTGGCCAAGAGGTTACATATTATGACCATACAGATGTAAATTAAAACCTGCTCTTTTCAGTTTATTTCCTGAAGATATGACCATACAGATGTAAATTAAAACCTGCTCTTTTCAGTTTATTTCCTGAAGATATGACCATACAGATGTAAATTAAAACCTGCTCTTTTCAGTTTATTTCCTGAAGATATGACCATACAGATGTTAATCAAAATCCGTTTTTTTCAGTTTATTTCCTGAAGATATGACCATACAGATGTTAATTAAAATCCGTTTTTTTTTTGCAACTTATTTCCTGAATGAGTGGAACCTGTTACCAGAAAACGTTTTTTTCTGGAGTATCAACAATTATTGAAAATCCATTCTACTGTCCTACTGTATTATTAATGAAATAGAACACCTAACCTGGCATTACTTTGTTGTGAGTACGCAAACACTAACTAAAAAAAAGTGCAGATAATTCATTATATAAGCTCTGCACTAAGAAAATAATAACTAAAGAAAGCTAAAATTTACTGTTCTTCTTTACTAATAAGAAAAAAATCTATTACGTAGAGAGCAAAACTTGTATGTGAACACATAGTCAATTAAAGTCAGGTGTTTTGACGAAAAATTTCATTGTTAAACAACCCATTTCGTACATGGTCCAGTGTTTTGTTTTTCTTTTGCGAATAGCGTTGCTAAGTAACACTACACAGATCTTTGTTATTATTGTATGTCTGACAGTAAGTGATGAACAACGGATGGATTCATCATTGTGTACAAAAGCCATTCACTGCAGAGCACTGTTGAGGTTACTTTGTAAAAAAGGAAGCTGTTGAAAAGACCAGTTTAGTTCTGTTTCAGATCCTGATTTATTCCTGAGACCACATTAGTTGCTACGCTAAAACTTTAACAAAAAAGAAACGTTTGGGAAATGAAATTGCTGAGACCCTCACCTATCTTTCTTTTATACATAAGAGCTACTAAATTATTTTCGTTAACGGATTATTAGGTGTAGATAAGAATACCGAAATGTATTTATGAGTTAAAGAACTCGTGTTAATGGATACTCAGTAAATCTTCCCTTATTCCCTTTCATGCGTATCTTTTGTATGTAAGACAATAGAGGTACTTTGTTCATCAGGCTGGTATAGACTGAACCATGTTGTTCAGAGCGTTGCGTTTATAAGCTCTAATACTACAATTAGTTTATGAGGGCTAGTTATCTCTTTATTTAATATAAAACATCAATGAACATATCTCAATAAGATGTTGGCAAATGTGATAACTTTATGTAAAATAGCAAAGATTTAGCTGGTGTGGTCAATGTTGATCGTATTTAACGGACACATCTTTAGGTTGATGCTGATTAGTTGCAAGATATTAGGTATAAACGGAAATACTGGGAAATCAGTTGGTGTTACAGGTGATTTTACTATGTATGAATGACACTGGTATGACTGATGGTGTTGTTATGTAAAACATCGAGGACGAAACTAATATCTTAAATGACGATCTTACTCAAGATATTAGGAAGGGACTCAGACTGGTATGGTTGATGGTAATGTTATTTAAAATAGCAGGGTCTCAGCTGATACGTTAAGTGGTGAATTTTTTGAGATAATGGGGGGTTAGACTCGCATGATTAATGGTGATTTTATGAGAAGTCTTGGAAACTGAACTAATGCAATCAATGATGACCACACGTGAGATAACAGAGATTATATGATTGGTTGGAATCCTATGTAAAGGTTATCAAACTGATTTAATATGATCATTGATGATAATATAGAAGATATCAGGGATAAACTGGTAATTACATAGTAATAATTTCTAAGATGTAATGAACTGAGTTGGTATGCTCACTGAAGATAACACATGCTCTTGTGTTAACTGTACAAGGGGCTATCTGAACTGTGCCCACCGCGAAACCAACTCTGAATTTTAACATTGTAAGTCCGTAAAATTCCACTCAACCTACCGGAGGATATGTGACCACATGTAATATATTAGAAACTGAACAGATGGCCACTTATAATGTTTTTTTTTTTTTTAAGATACCAGGAATAAGATATCTGCTGTGAACAAATTATCAGTAATGATGTTTCTACAGATATCATGAATAAGATATCTGCTGTGAACAAATTATCAGTAATGATGTTTCTACAGATATCATGAATAAGATATCTGCTGTGAACAAATTATCAGTCATGATGTTTCTGCAGATATCATGAATAAGATATCTGCTGTGAACAACTTATCAGTAATGATGTTTCTACAGATATCATGAATAAGATATCTGCTGTGAACAAATTATCAGTAATGATGTTTCTACAGATATCATGAATAAGATATCTGCTGTGAACAAATTATCAGTAATGATGTTTCTACAGATATCATGAATAAGATATCTGCTGTGAACAAATTATCAGTAATGATGTTTCTACAGATATCATGAATAAGATATCTACTGTGAACAAGTTATCAGTAATGATGTTTCTACAGATATCATGAATAAGTTAGCAACAAACCAAGGTTCAATAGATTTCTGTGGCTATCAAACATTGCTGTTTATGAAAGGGTAAATATAAACAGAGACTAGTTCTGTTTATTCAACTTTATGTTAATAAAAATAAGTTTGAGAGTTAAATTGGTATAAAGCGAATAAATGATTTCCGTATTATACGTAACATATAGAGCGCCAAATAATACTTCATTCAGCGTTGTTCATTAATATATATCATTGTTTTAAAAACACTAAAGTCTATATTTGTGTAAATTTTATCTTTAAACGACATCTAGTGCGCTTAAAATCGGGTTTTGATAACCGTGGTGGGCAGAGTAGGAATAGTTAACTTTTTTTTTTGTCTTTGCCCTTAACAACAACTAAACCGTCACCAAGAGAAGTAAAATCTGTTGTTGTTCTTTTGTATTCATTGTTCAGAGTGTAAATTTTAAACAAGTTCTTATGACCTAAAATGGTTGCGGGCTCGATTCCTCATCACATTAAACATGCTCGCCCTTTCAGCCGTGGAGGCGTTATAATGTGACGGTCAATTCTCCTATTCGTTGGTAAAAGAGTAGCTCAAGAGTTGGCGATGGGCGGTGATGACTAACTGCCTTCCCTCTAGTCTTTCCCTGCTAAATTAGGGACGGATTGCGCAGATAGCCCTCGTTTAGCTTTGTGTGAAATTCAAAACAAACAATAAACAATCTCTCAAAACAAACAAATAATTAACATTGTTGAAACTACTCGATTTTCCATGCTTTATGTAAACATGAACGATACATAAAATATTAGAGATGCAGTTGGTATGATTATGTTTTCTTATTTTAGGATTTTAGTAAAAAGCTAAACAAGGCCACATTATATTATTAATTTTGAACTCATACGTAAGAGGGAAGATATCTAGACAACAGCACTCCTCGTCAACTTTTGGGCTTTTCTTATTTGGGCGAATAGTTGGATTCGACCATTACTCTTACAACATACCTTCAGCCCCAAAGTCGAAGGTCACGAATAAAGAACCATATGGTTCACAGTCGTATGTATAACATAGCAACTTGCGTAACATTTGTGTCCATTGTTATATACAGATCTGAACTACAATTCGTGCAGCACAGAAACCCCTAAAGATGTCTGGACGCCAATGTATGCTTATAAGATAGTCTCAAAAGTGAGTTAAAACAATTCTAAAAAGTAGCAACATTAAAATAGGTCATAAGGCCATAATAAAAATAACACTCTCCTCAATCCAATCCCCACTTGAGTAAAGTCTCTTTGTTACAATAAAAACTTGTCATTATGCAGCACTATAATCGTATCCTAGGATTCAATAATCTAGTTTGTCATCTCCTTTCAGAGTGGGGCCATCAGCCCTGAAATATAGAAACAGTTATTTTAAAGCTTATACATTGTCATACATATAGAAATTGTACTCTGTGTATCCAAGTGTCGTCTAACGGAAATTTTGACTCGATTTTCGTTATTTTGATTAAAGAACATCATTTTAGATTGACCCGTCATAGCCAGGTGGTTAAGACACCAAAGATACTCACTATTTCAGCCGTGGGGCGTTATAATGTGACGGCAAACCCAACTATTCGTTGGTAAAAAAAAGTCTAAAAGTTGGCGGCGGGTCGGTGATGACTAGTTGCTTCCCCTCTGGTCTCACACTGCTAAATTAGGGACGGTTAGCGTAAATAGCCCTCGTGTAGTTTTGCGCGAAATTCAAAAACAAACAAACAAACATATTTACGGAGTTTCTTACCAAACTCAGATGTACTGATCATTCAATAAAACACCCCTATAAGGGAAACAAAGAATAATGTAATTAAAAATATTACTAGTTTTATTGTAGTGCAGTACCACACCTATTACTCAGTTAATAGTCGTCTCAAATAAAGATTAAAACAAAATGCTAGGTATTAAAGAACTGAATATTTATATAATTCTGTAACATCTATTTTGTTTTTCATTAAGTCCAAACTTATCAATGAGCTCTTTGTGTTGTGGTAGTTGTGTGGAAATCCGTCACATACCGTGTACCATTTGAGGCCTTGTTGTAAGAAACAGTGAATCAAACTACCTGATCCGAAATATTCTATTTACAGTAGAAAAAACAACAACACTAAATGCAATTATGATGTATTAATTTGAATTATATGATATTTTATACAGAGAGCTCATACAATCTCAGTAAAGAGTTACGTATATGGGCTAGAAACACTGAAGTTTTGTCAAGTGGTTTATTGAATTTTGAAGAATTTGCCATTGGTTCACTTAAAATCGCGGTAAAATACATGCATGTCACTCTTTTAAAGAGACAACCATTTTAAAAGTCTTATTTTGCAACATTTGAAAACATTGTGACATGTCCATATATTTAATAATGATTGTAGTTAAATGGTGTGAAAAATAATAAATATTTAACGTAGTTCCTACAGTGACGTATAGGTGGCGATATCCAGACTAGTTAGCCGAAGTACCGAGAAGGACGTTCAGTGTAACTGTTTCACAAGAATCCGACGACCAGTTTTTATAAAACACTTGAATCAAAACAACATATTGAGTAACATTTTAAAGCTCTACAACGTGGAATAAGTAATGAGATGTACGTCTGACAACAAGTTATCAAGTGAATTGGCTTAACGTATGCAACAACAAATATACACTGGCTCTGGAATCACAACGAGAGCAAATCGTAATTAAAAATTGGCGTCTACTGAGAATAGGTTATCCAAGTGCTCAGAAAGTTTCACCCTTTTGCAAGATAACTCTTGTTGACTACGTGCTGGAAAGATAGGAGAGGCCTCAAGTGACAGTGAGAAAGCTGGTGACAGGTCACATATCCATGCGGCGTGGGCCGTCTGGGACACCTGGTGTAAGAGATAAGAGCTCGTTCCGAGTTTTTTATTTCAACCAATTAGATAAAGGCTGTCTCAGTTACACAAGGTTCTGGTTTGTCCAAGCGGACTCTGTGTCCTTGAATAAAACGACTCACAGGGTTGGGTGCCTAATTAGAAGATAAAAGTTCGTAGAAGGTTGTGCATCTCGATTCGATACGTCTGCTTCAGAACAGGGAAAGGGGGAGGGAAGAACAACTGATAAAAGCAACATCACTATTCACTGATGTATATACTATAACATTATCTTTATCAAATGAGTATATATCTATAGATTTTGTTTTTAGTTTCACAGTTTTGAACCGAAAGATTGTTGTAAAAATCAAACCATTCAATCACCACCAATAAATATTGTTTTATCTTTCCATAGACTAGCAAGACATTAGAAGTTATAACAATAAAATTTGCAAATAACAGAAGTAGATAGAAAGTAGTTTTCTTTGTTTGTATTCAACTCTAGCGTCAGGTGTCGACAACTGTTACTTAGACACCGGTTATGGTGTGAAGTTGGATTACTTAATTGTTTAAACCGGTTGGGGTGTAACGTTGGATTAGATAGTATTTGTTAAGTTTTTAGCAATTAGTCTTTTTGTGAAACCTAAAATAAATATAGTATAATGTATTAGTAAATATAGAAGTTATTTATATATTGCGTACGCAATTTGTTGGGGAAGGTGACAAAAGAATACTTGATATTTGATAAAGTATTAGTGAGATTTTGTGTGTTTGTGTGTGTATTTTCTTATAGCAAAGCCGAATCGAGCTATCTGCTGAGTCCACCAAGGGGAATTGAACCCCTAATTTTAGCGTTGTAAATCCGTAGACTTACCGCTTCAGTGTGTTAGAGAAAATACAGTTTATTTGTGGCTGCAGGGTAGTGTATTGTGAAAGAAACCATTCTGTATTTGAGAAAGGATTGCTGAGATTCTTCAAATACAGTATAGTTTCTCTCACAATACAATTCAGCATTACTGATAATCATTTCTGATCAAAGCAAGTTATTTACGTAGATCACAACTAAATATAAACCCAATAGTAAACACAACTAACTTGACGTACTGTTCGTACTTGTGATGATTAAAATGTTTTTTTTTTTCACCAGTTGGCGATATTGTTGGCCATAATCCAATAATATATCTCAGGGTTAGGACAGCTCAGGATATATAGTTTAGTCCTAAATTCATGTAATGTATAAACAACGAAAATTTTTCCTTAGAATAAAATATATAATAACCAAAACGTAAAATTAATAAAAAATATATACATGCTTGTAATTAACTAATACCACTAACCAAAGTAACATAAATTAAAAATGTAACTTACATAACACATAAATAACATTAGTTTCCTTTTCTCACTAGTATACTATAAATAATGTTAACAAATTCATTGCGATTAATGTAATACATTTATTACCATAATATTTAACTGAATCTCTGAAATGGTTTCATCAAATTTGCAAAACTTCTCGACTTTTTATCAACACTTATACGGTTTTAGTTGGAGCACTTTATTTTCCTTGTCATTGTTTTGTTGAGCTCATTAGTCATTCTGGTTTATAGTTTTAAAATATGAAACTCATTTTTTCATATATGAGATTGGATCACTCTTTGCTTTTTTATTTCCAGAAATTTAATGGATAAACAAAAGATAATAATTTTGGCGTCTGTTACCTTAATAAAGATTGTCTTGTTCAGTTTTATAACTATTTTTTTTTTTCATTTTATACACAAAAGCTTTAGAAAAAATTGACCAAAATTACGTCATTCATTCTGTAATCAGCCTCTTGTGTTAATTTAATCATAAGGTCACTTCACGGACCAGTGGCTTTGTTCGTTTTATGGCAGTTTTTACGACTTTACTCTTTTCATTGGAGTGCAGTGAATATACTCTTCAGACAATTTATGTGTTTTCTAGCTGTACACAAAAAAAGGTTTTACTCCGCTTTAAAATCTCAAAAATTACTTTGGACGTTTTAAACTTTTATAAGATAATACAAGCAGTTTTTACCCACGGGAAGAACATAAGTTATTTGCACAAAATCTCAGCGGTTCCAACTTCCTTGAGACGTCTCCCCGCCCTTTCATACTTTTTTATTAATGCATGTTATTTTCTCGTAGCTAAGGTATGACATGCTGTTTGCTTTATGTTGCCCTCTTCCTCCTATTCCTGACAGTTTAAATGTGCTTGACCATCCCATAAGGTATTATGATATCGTACTGTTTGTTTTATATTTTTTCGCTTAATCCACCCCTTTCCCTCGTGCTTGACATATTTACAAGCTCCAAATCTACAATGATATTTAGTACTTTGTTAGGCTGGAAATTTGTTTTAGTAAAATTGAAACAGTTGGACTTTGTAAGGTATTTAGTCACCCAACAGTTTTGTGTGTGAAAAAAAAACAAACGTGATCGATGCATTACTTAGACTTTTTCCCCGTAGCTACATTGTGAATTGTCCGAAAATATAAAATAAACATTTGAAAATAACATGTGCGCAAACGATACCGAGCAGATAAAAAACATAAATAGCTGAGCAGAGCATGTGGTTTACTACAAACAGGTCGCGTGCATCCTATTTCATGAAGATGTTCATGTTTCAATTTAGAGATAAGCCTTCCTAATGGGAATTAGATAGTCTACTTCCAGTAAAGAAAAGCAAGTTCTAAGGGTAAATCGTACTTTATAACAACGGTGTTCCAGGTCCCATGCTGTCCCTGGAACCACTTCCTTCATCATAGATCACGCACCATTCGGACGCTCTTGATTACGCACTACTGCCCAAAACAGCAGTTTTCACTGTAACAAACTTCTGCGAAGGACGCCAAGGTCAAGACTTTTCACAAACCCCGTACAGTAAGTACGTGAACATCGGCCTTGAAGACAGTTTAAAGGAAACAAAAGCGCAACCTTCCACTGAAGCTGTATTGTGGTGCTTGACAGACTCGAGTTTGCTGTGATTCCGGTTTAAAATAACAGCCTTATCACTGCATCTTTTTGGGTCGGAAGACTTTCTTTCGTAACCATAGTCTTCACTTTGACTTAAATGCTTTTCTGTGTGAGTTTTATAGTTTCTCTAGAGAAAAATGAAGACTTTCTCCCTCAAAATATCGTATCTGTAGCTCTGTTTCTTTAACAGTCTCGCGCCATGTAAATATATTTGCTCAGAGAGAAGCAGTGACATACAGTTGTGATCAAAAGACATGAATGTGGCATTGCACTGTATAATAGGCGGTAAATGGTTTGAACTACATATGGTGCTAAAATACGACATGACTCGTATCTGCGATGACACGCCACTATATAAAAAATATGCAGATCATTCGTAATACAGTTAACCCAACTGTCTGTAATAATCAAAATCAGTCTGTTTAATTTAGGCTTAATGATTCCACACCGGTAGATAAAGTTGTGTAATAGTTGGTTTTATGTTAACTTTTACGAATTCTTGATTGTTGATTGTTTTGAGAGGAATAAATAAAAAATACGTAATTGAAATATACATCAAGATATAACAATAGGAGATGTAATGTTTGTCTAACTGTAAACTCGCCGAAGCCAAACAGATCATCAGAATACGTTGAATCTCTTCACTTGTTTGTGTGTTATTAGAGATTAAAGTCCGTTTCTTAAAAGTTGATCAACGTGCGTTGTAATGAACTGTAGATATTAAACAAAATCCCTTAAACAGTTTTTTGTTTGGATTTCTACAAATGATTTTTATTTTACAATAATAATCAAAAGAATATCCAAAAGAACGAAATTATAGTTTCAGGGGGTCAAATGATTTCAAAAATATTTTTAAAGAATAGCGTGATATGTTTCTGTCTTTTCTTTTAAGTTTGTCGGTTTGAATAACAATATAACGTAAAACGGAACAAATACGATATAACAATAATAGTTTATTGTAATGCAGTGTTGACTATTTGTTTACTCATCTGTTCGGCAGAGGAGATGGTAGTTGGGAAATTGGACAACTGGGAGCGCAGTTGAAACTATAGTCTCTTTCACATAAAGTGGTATTCAATATATTTTTTTTGTGTATTTAGTAATTTTTCATATTCCAGTTACTGAATATAGAACATATGTCTCGACGTAGTTTAACTATTATTTTACTGCATATTTTTGCTATCACAATTGTCTTGCTTTATGAAGAATATATAATTCATTCTGCTCTCATTCTAACTCATTATGCATCCTTTTATCACCGTAATTCTGTTAAGAAAACTTACATAATATCAGATTGAAATAACGAGACCCACAATTATCCCGATAATTAGTCAAGTAAGTTGCATTGCTTCGGTAATAACTTTACAGCTACCTATTACGATTCAAACATATAACTATAACTTCGTTACCCAGTGAACACACTATTCCTATTGTGATAGTTCAAATATATTACTGTATCTTCGTTACCTGATTAAGACAGCGTTAACTTGTAGTTGTATACCACAGTACTGACATTTAGACTGAATAGATACACAGATAGAAATAAGAGAAATATTATCTTAAAATGCTACAAAATTACTTCGTTATTTCATAGCAATTTGTACTGTGATATACAATATCAAACCCATCACATGTAGAATGTATGCCCTGTTTTCTATATGTTCCTCATCAAAAATGCTGTTTCCAATCTTCTAATATACCTTATTAAAGGTCACTGAAAACAGTCATCGATCTATAGAAATATTTAGTTTATAGCTTAATTTAACCTGTGACACTTAGCAATTAAAACTGATTCAATATAATATTACTCCAATCGTAATTAAACAACTAAGTCTGATTCAGGATATTATTATTACAGCGAGTAAGTTAACTGAAGAAATCAAATCGTAGCTGCGCTTACTTGTAACAGAAGACAATGCATAGTTATTCCAAATGAAAATTTAAAATTATATTAGCTTATAGCGCCTTTAACTGATACGTTGAAGTTATTTTTGAAGTTAACACAACTATTTTTGTCAACAGCTTGACCACTGAAATCAACATACAGCAACTTGAGTAGACACTTGACTCTTGAAATATAGCTAACACAACTGAAATCTTCAGAGTTTTTGGAAACTAAACCAATAAACGAACATTCCAGGCGATTAACTAAACCTAACAATGAAGAAAAAACACCTAAAGGTTTAGACCTGTCTCCCTACGTCGTATGGTTATTTATGCACGATGACTATGTGTCCGTAAACTTTAATCAGAATTTGGTTGTAATAAATTATTAGTCTGTGTAATATTATTTAGGTTTGCGTATGTATATATATATATTTGTATATATAATGTTAGATTTTAACAAATTTAAGCCATTTACTGTTACTATACGTAAGGTTAAATACTGTGTTGGATTTTAACAAATTACAGTTTCATTTACTGAGATATACTGCACTTAACATTAAATACATATTGTCAATTCTTACCAGTCGCCAGATTCAGTCGTTCAGTGGGTACTAAGCCTATCTTTGTGGACTGGCGAAATTATATGGTGTTTTAATTTTAAATTGATTCGTAATAAGGATAACATGTTAGCTTTTATTGTATTTCTGCGTGGAACTCTGACACTTCGTAAATACACGTGTGTAGCAAACATGACTTAGTTTGGAAAGCAAGCTTTTCTTAAATCTGTGTGTGAATGAAGTTAAAATCTTTGGGTTATACTACAGAAGAAATTAGCTATATAAAGGTTATACTGTAATTATATTTACATTGTTTTCACCCTATAATAAGCCTGATTGAGGTTTTATTGAATCATGCCACGATTCGTGTAGTTTATGATGATGTGTATGTTTTCTACTGATCAGAAGGCTAAACTTCTTCGAAACAGACTGTTGAGCTTTGACAGTCTCACGTCTTTCCAATAGCTTTGTATGTGTGAAGTACTCAATATGGAAATGTGGCAGAGGCTGTCGGTGACCATCAAGATCTGGAGTCGAACAGCTGAGCCGGTTGTGTGGGGGAATCCCCCGTGACTTTTGCTAGCCCATTCACATGTCAGTACTCATCACAACTCTGTCTGCGTACATCGTGCGGCTACGATTTGTCCGTGAGCTTCCATCAGTTTGTGGTTGTAAAAAGTGTTAGAATGAGGATGTTAAACATAATTAGTCGTGATGTGTTAGGCACAACTCAAAGCTTAATTTTCTGGAGCGTTTGTTGACTAAGTTATTAATAGAAAGGTGATATGAGTGTTGTAATATCGCTACTACCACCCATTTTTAACACTATGTAATGTTATATGTTGCTCGACGTTTCTAAGAAGATTCTAGAAGACTAAACAAGAGATCTTTAAAGTTTACAATAATTTTATATTTTGCAAGAAGGACACTTTTGTAAATTCAAAGACAGTTATTTGCTCGAATTTCGTAAAATTTAAGATTAGTCTTAGCTTTTGTAAATCATATTTGGTGAGAATTAAAGTAGGCTAGTTTTATATTTTTTAAGATTTGTACAACACTTAACATTCAATACAATGTTTTGTATTTTTCAGACACACATGTTTCAGTAATATTTGAAAGCTATTTAGTTTAGGCAAATTAAGCACAATTCTCCTGCTTTTATTTCATATTTGGTCTCATATTTTTAATTACTTAGTTATTATTTGTAAGTATAAGAACTTAAGATGTCTCTGCTGTTATCAATACATGACCATGTGTTCAGATAGACAAACGTGACAACACATAATCCAAAAACACATTAATTCAGTTAAATGATATTTGTTTATTTTATTTCATCAGCTAACATTCAAGCATAATACAACCCAGAAATTGATTCACTCCATTGTATTATACCGGGTTTAGTGTTTATAGAAGTTAGGTTGTTAAACATAATTCACACTTTTCTTGTTCAACACTGTTTTATAGCGTTGACAGACTTTAGGGCCTGAACTTATTCAGACAACGCTTCCCTTTCTTATACGTTACTTGGTCATGGCGTTGACAGACTTTAAGACCTGAACTTATTCAGACGTGTTTCCCTTTCTTGTACATAACTGGGGTATGACGTTGACAGACTTTAGGACCTGAAGCTATTCAGACGTGCTTCCCTTTATTATACGTTACCGGGGTATGACGTTGACAGACTTTAGGACCTGAAGCTATTCAGACGTGCTTCCCTTTATTATACGTTACCGGGGTATGACGTTGACAGACTTTAGGACCTGAAGCTATTCAGACGTGTTTTCCTTTCTTATACATAACCGGGGTATGACGTTGACAGACTTTAGGACCTGAAGCTATTCAGACGTGCTTCCCTTTATTATACGTTACCAGGGTATGACGTTGACAGACTTTAGGAACTGAACTTATTCAGACGTGCTTCCCTTTATTATACGTTACCGGGGTATGACGTTGACAGACTTTAGGACCTGAAGCTATTCAGACGTGCTTCCCTTTATTATACGTTACCGGGGTATGACGTTGACAGACTTTAGGAACTGAACTTATTCATTCGTGCTTTCCTTTCTCATACGTTACCTGTGTGTTGTTTTGGCAGACTTTAGGGCGTAAATTCAATCTAAATAGAATTTAGGGTGTAAACGTTATACAAACATCGTTTCATTTCTTATTATATATTACAGATGTCAACGTTGACAGAGTTCAGGGTATAGACATTATTTTTCTTTCGTATACATTACTGTTGTAAAACGTTATTAAATTTAAAGGTATGAACATAATCAAGATGTTGCTTCCATTTTTTTACACTTTATCCTTGCATGGCATTGTGGAATTTTAAGATGTAACCATAATACAGATGTATCTTTTTTTCTAATATGTCATTGGTGTATGTTGTTGACAAACTTTAGAATGTAAACATAATCCATAAATCGCTTTCATATCCTCTCAGTAACTCAGCGGAATATCTGAGGGCTCATACCGCTAAAAATGGGATTTTAATAATACTTGTGGCGGGCATTGTACACATAGCCCATTGTGTAGCTTTGTATTTAACAATAAGAAACAAACAAAAACAGAGAAAAATCGTTTCCTACGTTGCCGGTGTATGGTGCTGACAGATTTCAGGTTTACAGGGAATGACAACACATCTGTATGACAATGCAGAAATATTGAACTATTAACAAATCGTAAAAAAACTCGACTAGTTTTGACAGTCCGAGCTGGTTATCTTCAAGGACCTGAGTGAAACGGTTCTCAGGTCACTATCTTATGGTCAGTTCTTGTACGTTTAGACTGGTCCAAAAGTATTAATACCCAGTACTTATTAGAAAAATAACGAAACAACAACAACAACAAATAGGTTTGGGTTGATGTTCTATTTTATTATTGAGCATAGTTTCCTAGTTTATAAATATTTTGATTGACTCTGTTGTGCTTAGGCTAAGGAAAGAATTTTGGTTCAACACAGGCTATAAACATAGTTTCCTGAGACCAGTTTTGTTCTGTCCCTTGAAAATATTCCCTGAGTTTTACATGTCGAACTTAGTACGTTTCACATATTAGAGTGACAAAAACATATATTTTGTCAGAATAGACAAACATGATGAAAACTTACCATGTTCATAAATTCGCAAACCTGGCATGGCAAGGAGGTTAAGGCCCTCGATTCATAATCTGAGGATCGCGGTTTCGAATTCCCGTCGCACGAAACATGCTCGCTCTTTTAGCCGTGGGGGCGTTATAATGTTACGGTCAATCCTACGATAACGTTGTTCATATTCAAAAGGCCCAGCATGGCCAGGGGGTTAAGGCACTCGACTCGTTATCTGAGGGTCGCGGGTTCGAATCCTCGTCCGACCAAATATGTCATTTAATACATAAAATATTTACATAGTACATTTGTTCACAATGCCATTTTGTGCATAGTTTTACTGATGTGTTATTTGTGTGTGTGTTTTATAAACTTGCACAAATTACTTCTGCTACATTAAAGCCTTTAGGATGAAAACATGACCTAGATGTCGCTTCCTTTCTGATATGTTACTGGTTTATTACGTTGACAAAATAAATAATTCAAATATCACTTTTCTTTCGTATTCCTTCCCGGTGTTGGGTATTGAAAAGTTTTAGGACCTAAATATAACCCTTTCTTATACATCACAGCCACCCTCAAAGGCACAGCAGTATGTCTGTAGACTTATAGAGTTAAAAACCGGGTTTCGATACCCGTGGTGGGCAAAACACTGATAGCACTTTGTGTAACTTTGTGCTTAATAACGAGCAAACTAACAAATATATATTTACCAAGTAATTTAATATATTAC
Source organism: Tachypleus tridentatus (assembly GCF_004210375.1). Taxonomy (NCBI): domain Eukaryota; kingdom Metazoa; phylum Arthropoda; class Merostomata; order Xiphosura; family Limulidae; genus Tachypleus; species Tachypleus tridentatus. The sequence goes on along the minus strand of NC_134825.1, from coordinate 149,870,131 downwards.
CAAGTAATTTAATATATTACCAAGTAATTTGGGACATAATATATTCCAGATGTTGCTTCAATTTCGTCTCTCGGTAAGAAAACATTTCCTTTCTTGATACGCTAACGGTTCAAGGTATTGATAAATTGTAATGTCAATGCCATCCACACATCATGTTCCTTTCTTATACGGTACATGACGCTGACAGATTTTAGTGTGTAACCACAACGCAGATATCGGTTACACTTATACGTTACATGGCGTTGACAAAATTTAGGATACTATGATAAACTCAGACGTTTCTTCCTATTTTCATCCATCACTGGCGTAGGGTATTAATAAGAGTCAAGTTGTAACCAAAATCCAAGATCCAAACATAGATTTTTATTTCCTTCAAAACAACCAGTAGAACATACTAACTTAATTTAATAGTCAAAATTAAGAGTAACATATTTCTAGACATAAAACTCCCAGAATAGTAAAATCCTTTGATCTCCGCCGTAATTGTAACTCAGTACTGACCTCTATACACATTTCACGTAATTTATATCTCCTTGAAACTTGATAAAATAGATTATTAAACTACATAAGAACAAATTTATTTATTATTAAGCAGTTGTATGTTAAAACATAACTCATCAACAATCTTTGTTAAATAACATACACTTTAACCATGTGGAATATTCTAGTATGTTATTCTAGATTTAGTATTTAAGGAGTAGCTTGTGTTTTAATAATCCCACACTACGCTGTTTTCGTTGTGATGATCGAATCCAGAGTGTTAGTGTTTTAAGTCCCCCAGCTTACCCTCGAGGCACAGTTGTGAAGGTATTGCAAACTTGTCCAATACAATAAATATCTACTGAATGAGCTTTTAGTTAGGCCCGGTATAGCCAGGTGGTTAAGGCACTTGACTCGTAATCCGAGGTTCGGGGATTCGAATCCCCGTCACACCAAACATGCTGGCCCCTTTAGCCGTGGGGGCGTTATAAAGTGACGGTCAATCCCACTATTCGTGGGTAAAAGCGTAGCCAAAGAGTTAGCGGTGGGTGGTGATAACTAGCTGCCTTCCCTCTGGTCTTACACTGCTAAATTAGGGACGTCTAGCGCAGATGTCTAGCCCTTATGTAGCTTTGTGCGAAATTCAAAATAAACCCAGTTCACAATTAAGTAAAGGTTAAAAGCAACAATTTTAGTTTTAATTTTTTTGTATAAATTAAAACAGAAGGGTATTTTTCTTTTTATTTTGTTTTGGAATTTTTAATAAATATTTTATAAATTTTGAATATATGTAATTTATTTTTGATAAGTCATATGATGAACTTGTGGTTTTGTTTTGGCATGTTTTAGTTCTTAATTTTCATTCTAGCTTGTTCAAGAAAACTTCTATTGTAGTTAAACTATCGTGTCATTTTCAAGTATCGAACCCGTTAGATGAGTTATTCGGTGGTTTTGTAGTGTTATTTATTTCGTGATATCAGCCTTGATACTGAGATGAAGTTGCTAATGTAATTACAGGTGTTTTCTTTGTAGTCCCCTCGTCGTATATACTGCAGCGGTAAAGAAAGAAGTCTTTGAACAAATCATTGCCGTTTGTTGAGTCAGATCCTCATTTGGACATCTCTTATTCCTCCATTGGAGGTCAATTCCTCCCTAGAGCAAGGGGATACTCAAGTGCAGGCAGCTCTGGGTGGTGCATTGTTAGAGCGAGACGTAGCGTTCATCGGTCTGCCAATTTTCACTAGCGCGAGTTGACAAGACTAGTCAGCATAAGTGAATCAAGCTGCCGGAGTCCTCCAGAGGCTTGTGTGAATAATGGAGGACGGCAAGCTTGATTGATCCTTTCTGCTTTCAATCACAAGTTTGTGGTCACTTAATGGAGACACTGACTCGCTATACCGGCATGGATGCTGTGGGAGACAGCTTTATATAGGCATCCTCCACTTTCGCTTCGCGATGAAGTAATTTTCCTCTTATAATAGATTTCCCAGGTCACCTTTAGTCCTAATTGTCCCGAGAAAATTTGTTTATCCAGAAGATAATGAGCTTCATTAGAAGAACTTTTCATAGTTCTTCAGATTATCAGCTTTTTTCTCTTCTTTTACCTTCTACTTAATTCAGCCGGTGTCCCAAACTGTACAGTTATTTACAGAGTTCAGGGCCCTAACTTGTAAATTTAAGAAACAGAGGAAAGATCAAACAGCAGAAGAAATAATAATATGAAATCTTAAAATAAAAAAAGAAAAATGTTATTTGAACCTTTTTTAAATAGGTACCTTTTCAAGTAACTCCAACCATAACGAGCAACTTGTACTCTATTTTTAATATATTCATAAAGATAATTTCTCTCTCCTATCGTAATTTGTCTGTTTTTACCTAGAATTATTTTGACGATCTTGTAGAAGTGCGTGTAGTTTCAATCTTTCTATTTCCTGCAATAAATAAATAAGTATATATGTATAAAATTATATTTATATATCTGTATACTGGCTCATCAGTACAGATAAGGCCAGCTACACTAGATCTAATCAACCCGTTATCGGAGCAGCCTCAAATAGATTAGTAGCTTGTTTGGAAACATAGTAATTCAATCGGGTCTGGAAGATGAAGTGTTAACCATGGTCGGGGCACAGCAGGCCACGCTGTTACTTGAGACTGCGGCGGGCTTAATAGAGTTAGCATAGCCCTTCGCTCTCGCTATCTGCTGGCTTGATTGGCAGAGGAGGTGGCAACTAGCATGTTTCCTTAGCCCAGCCTCCGTGTTCATTGATGAAGCTGTGTTTGTTCAGTGTATCAAGCGGAAGACGGCGAAGCCACTCTTCACAGTACGCTGTTGGATGTTAGCGGTCCTAAAGACTAGCTAATTACAGATGAGTGACTAACTTTATCTCTTTCAAAGTTCAATATATAAGTATACATATCATTGCTTACGTGCCGTTAAATTCTACTACACAGAAGTTTCCTTTTTATGAAAACGTCTTAGTAGTAAAAAAAAACAAAACGGTTAATTAATGCCATTTTATTAATTCTTTAACTGCTGCTTTGATATATAAACAACTCTCCCAGTATCAACATTATGTTTAGATACACAATATAAATCAATGAACCAAAAGAACGAAAAGTGTTTTAATATTTTATTATCTAATTTGTACCCGAAGCTGGTGAACTTAGTGAAGTTTGAAGGAAATCCTTTTTTTAAAGGTGCTACGAAATCTCAAGCTCACAAAGTGATGTAGAAGGGAACACGTATCATAGCCAGTGTGAAAATTAGCCTTAAAGTAAAATAGAGAAGTTAAGTTTAGTAATTAGTTTGATTTTCTAAAGCTTTCACCGTTATTTGGATAAACGTAAAAAATTCTGATGTATTTTTCATGGTAAATTCTGTTAGTAGAGTGTGTGGGTGTTTTCTAATAACAAAGCCATAAATTCCCACCGAGGGGAATCGAGCCCCTTGATTTTAGTATTGTAAATCCGTAGACTGATCGTTGTACTAGCGATGGGAGGCCTGGCATGGCCTAGTGCGTTAAGGCGTGCGCTTCGTAATCTGAGGGTCGCGGGTTCGCGCCCGAGTCGCGCCAAACATGCTCGCCCTCCCAGTCGTGGGGGCGTTATAATGTGACGGTCAATCCCACTTTTCGTTGGTAAAAGAGTAGCCCAAGAGTTGGCGGTGGGTGGTGATGACTAGCTGCCTTCCCTCTAGTCTTACACTGCTAAATTAGGGACGGTTAGCATAGATAGCCCTCGAGTAGCTTTGTGCGAAATTCCAAAACAAACAAACAAACTAGCGAGAGACTGTTAATAGAGATAACCTTTCTTAGTTTCAAATTGAGCTTTCCTGTTGGTAGCATATTATCTATTTTATTCCACTACTAAAGATCTGAGCCGAGCGTTGCCTAGTAATTAGAATTCTCGGTTTGTAATTTTTCAGAATTCGTTGCCACAAAAACGTATATCTAGGTTAGAATGTAAAATGGCGAGTTTTTGTTTTTTATAACATCCAGTTTTGTCTGAATAATTTTAAAAAATTCAAGTATTTTTCTGTGAGTTCTATGAATTATTTTTTATTTTATATTAGCCATATTGTATATCTTACTTCATCACTAAGATCCTAACTGGTCGTGGCATAGTGATTAATTAGCATGCCTGAATCCGAGGATTCATGGTTCGTAACCCGTTGTCGCACTTTTGCATTTTGGAGCAGTAGGTACTCTATAAGAGTGAAAGTCAAATACAACTGTTCGAGTAGCCAAAATATTTACAGCGAGTGCTGTTAGCAGACTGCATTCTATCTAGTATATCAGTTCAAATTTAGAAACGACTTTGTACAGAAAATTATTTCTACAGCTAATTGTGAAAAGTATATAATAATAATATTAATAATAAAAGTTTGAGGTATCATTAAATTATTTAACATGAAAAGTACATCTTTAAAAGAAGCACGTTCACTCTGAAATGAATATGAAACCCCACCACACCAAACATTCTCGCCCTTTCAACTGTGGGGGCATTATAACGTGACGGTCAATCACATTATTCGTTGGTTAAAAAGTAGCCCAAGAGTTGGCGGTGGTTGATAACGACAAGGTGCTTTCCCTCTTATTTTACGCTGCTAAATTAGGGACGGCTAGCGCAGATAGCTCTCGTGTAGCTTTGCGTGAAATTCAAAACAAAACAAATCTGACAATAAAACAAATTACAATTGTTCTTAAAATTGTTTCTTACGATGCTAAAACTTTCAATTTTAAGTACAGTTTTTGTTAATGCTTCACTGATAGAATAAACAAATCATTTTTTTATTATCCGAATGGGTCATATAAGTCTAATACAATTATTGCTAAACATGTTTAGGAGAAGCTAGTTTTGGATATTTTATCACGTTTAGTTATTTTGCTATTATGCTCTTGCAATTTTTCAATTAAATAATTATTATTCGCTCTGAACGCTTTTAGATATTATGTTCTAGCTTCGCATAGCCGTCCTTAATTTTGGACTAATAGACTAAGATAAGGCAGCTGCTAGTCAACAGTATTCACCGTCAACTCTCAGGCTATACTCTTGTCAGACCGAATAGTGGGGTTTGACTGTCGTTTTTATAACGCACACATGGCCCCAAAGTACAAAGGTTTTTATTGTTGTTTATTTTCTATGACGAAAAACGTATATCTCTGTCTATGTTAGAATGCAATGTGGCACGTTTTAGTTTAGTTATCATAACCACACGGATTCACAATCTATGGCCGCTAATTACTGAGTGACCAGAGAACAGATCAGTCAAGTTAAAATGATTCTGAGAAACAAAACGTAATATGAAGAAATAGAAAAATAAATTTAATATAATACTACTTGTCCCGAATCGTTCCAGTACTTGTTTGCAAACTGGCTCGTTGAACCTGGTCATTCTGGGTTGATTTCGTGTAAACAGCAAGAAGTCATATAGTATGTATATAAAGACTCTATGTAATATTTGAATAATAATTTCCACACGTGCTTTCAACGTAAAATCACAAGCGATGTATGACCTATGTGTTATTAACTCACACGTAATTAATGCAAATACGGTAATCACGCCTTGTTTTGAAGTTGATATTGAACTATAGGATGTGGTTGATGCTAGGTTAGCATATATTTAACACAAGCTGGTCAACTAATAGAAAAGAATGATTAAGGAAAGGAGAACAAGTATGCTTATTTGCATTGTTCCTAATACGACGACACTAAGTGTGTATGTGTATCACATTGTTTATTATTATGTGACAATGAGCACTTGTGCGTACTAGATTATTTTTAATCTGATAACACCGAAGTATATATATATATACACGTGCATATATGGATGCAGTACATCGTTTCTGATCTGATAACACTGGATTTTTATTTGTACTGATCTGATGATACGGAATGTTTACATGTACTGATCTGATGATACGGAATGTTTACATGTACTGATCTGATGGTACTGAATGTTTATATGTATCACATCATCTCTGATCTGATGATACTAAATTTTTATATGCATTGCATCGTTTCTGATCTACGTATCGCATCTTTTCTGGTCTCGTGATAATGAATGTATGTATATGTGTACCACGTAGATTTTGATATGACGAGGCACAGAATGTTCGTACATGCTTGGTATCAAAACTACTGTTACAGGATGCATATGAATTATTACTGATCTGATAACACTGAACACGTATCCGCAATAAATTATTTCTGATCTGATAATACAGGATATACAAACGTCGTAAAAATCAAATCAAATCGTATAGTTAGAGATTAAAGTTCCGGCACTACATTTTTAGAACTTTTACAAAATTCTGTGTCTTAAAAGAAAGTGTTTTTAAGAAATACCGTTATAAAACGGTGTATTTTCTGAATTCTTGAAAATATTCCTATAAAAATTGTTAAAATGCTTTCATTTAAAATATAGAACTCTACAAACATGCACCAAAATGTTCTGATGAAACTTTTCCGTTTTTTACAAACATCTGTTTTTATAGTTGGTTCAAAACTTACGACGCAGATTATGTATACATACTAGTTCGTGTGACTGCATTTTTTATTCGTTTCAACCAAAATAATTTACAGTTGTATAGAAAGCTGGTTTTCCTTGTTCAAAAGAACACAATACAAAAAAGTGCGCCTTATAGAAACAAATGATGCATGAGAAGTGAGCACGCAACTGTATAAACCGTCACACATTTAATTTGTGTAAAATAAAGTAATTTAGGAAAACAAGAGAGAGGTTAGTTTGGTGCCATGAGGTCACTTCCTACATACTAATGATGCTGACACAGGACGTAATTAAGTAACTCCAAGCAAAGGAAAGACCCAGTTATCAATTAACGAATAGAAGCACAGATGGTTTGGAAACGTTAGGGAAGCGTTTCAACTAACACCGACTTTATATACAATCGTGACAAAATATACCTGATACACAACCGACTATTCCACCTGTAGAGTTTATATTCGTGGAACTAGTCAGAATAACATATAAAAAAATCGAGAATAAAGATGGTTTCGCCTTTGGAGGAACATGTCTGTAAACCAGTATATACCTGACATTGCTACATATGTATAATGAGTACATTTTTGAAGGAACGCTTGTTCATATTCATATGGTTAGAAAATAAGACATTTTTCTTTACACACCTAGTAATTTTTTTTAAAGTTTACGTTTCAACTAACGCTCTTAACTCTCTTTTTGTATTAACAAAAGGCACTGAAGAAATAAAAAAAAACAAAAAACAGTAGAATATCTGCGCTATAAACCAATTATCATAAATGTTACCATCTGTCCTCGCCAAACTTATGTTCAAGTTTGTAACCTCACAAGTGCGTGGATGAAATAGGTACTGCTCAGTTTTGATATAATTAGTTTCATTTTAAAAGCAGGCTGTATTTTTGCTGTGAATGTGATAATTTACTAGCAAACTCTGTTTAACTTTTTTTTTTTATGATTTCAACTTGGTCTTTGTGTATTAAGGGATTCTTATTTGTCACAGCTTATCGATGGAAGACTATGTGTACCGAACCTCACAGTCCTTTTCAACCAAAAATAAAGTTTGGTTTACGTTTAAATTTAACATCGTCCGTCTTTTCAGTGAACATTTTGTTCTATACAATTAAAAATAAAACCTTGTACTCTAATTAAACAGCTGATTAAGATAACGTGTTTAGTAACAGCTTGTATTTTAAAAGAGTTAGTAACTTTCAATTAAATTCTTATGTTAACACGAACTGAATCATTACCTACATTCTGCAAAGCTATTTTGTATTAAAATAAAAATTCATCACTAAATTTAGTTTTTCAGAGATTTCTGCTGAAAAGAAATACTTTAATAAATTCATTATTTTGATCATAAAATTTGTTGAAAAAAACACGCGTATTATTTTAATTAGTGTTTACAAGTTGATAACACACATTGTTTCTAGTGTTTGTCACTTGATAACACACATTGTTTCGCGCGTGTGCCAGTTGATAACACACATTGTTTCTGGAGTTTGTCAGTTGATAATACTCATTGCGTCTGGTGTTTGTGAATTATTAACAACAAAAGTCTTTATGGTATTTGTTGTTCTTGAATTCATATAATTTCCATCGATAAGTTAGAAACTGGTGATGTTTATTCAATTGTTTTGAGTTAGTAATTATTGAAATAAACACACTTCTCATGAAAATAAAACAAGCAAAACTTTAACTACTACAAGAACTGTAGTATACAAACTTAGGAAGTCCTCAATTGCTTTGTATCAATGCTGTTTTTCATAGTTTCAACTCCTGCAATAACCACTTCATTAAGTAAACCCTCAACTGTTTACCTCTCACCCCAGTGGCACAGCGGTGTGTCTACTGACTTGCAACGCTAGAAACCGAGTTTCGATATTCTTGTAGGCAGAGAACAGGTATGTCTAGCCCTTAGTGTAGCCTCGTGCTTTACTTCATACAACCAAACAGTTTAATAACAATGCTATTTTTCGTATAGTTTCAACTTCTGCAGCAATCTCTCACACTGTAAATCCTCAAACTCTGTAAATCCAATAATCCTGTAAAGCTTTAACTACCTAATAAGTGCAATGAGATAGGTGAACATCTAAGTACAATAAAGATAGACAGTTTTATTAGTAGCCAGCAACTGGGAAAGATATTAGAAGGTGTGGTTTGTTTATGGGGCTGACTACGATGGGATAGATCAGCAAGTTTCATTATCACTTGGATTAACACGGAATTAATTATCAGTAAGCATGTTGAATGGAACTGGTATTAATTGGATTAGTAATTGAAAAGCTCTGGCTTTTGTCTCTATAATGTCGTGTTTTTCTGTAACTGTGTAGTGTTATTACGAGACAACTAAACGCTAAACAGATGTTTGAATATGTCTGTTTGTGTTTTTAATTTCGCGCAAAGCTACATGAGGGCTATCTGTGCTAGCCGTCCCTAATTTAACAGTGTAAGGCTAGAGGAAAGGCAGCTAGTCATCACCACACACTGCCAACTCTTGGGCTACTCTTTTACCAACGAACAGTGGGATTGATCGTAACATTATAACGCCTTCACGGCTGAAAGGGCGAGCATGTTTGGTGTGTCAAGGATTCGAACACGAGACCCTCAGATTACGAGGCACTCGTCTCGCAATTTGAGAGTCACGGGTTCGAAGCCTGAACCCCTGGCCATGACGGGCCTTATGAATATAAACAAGGATTCGTTAGTATTTTGTTGTTGTTGTTGCTGTTTTGTTTTTGTAACGATGTTGAGTTAAATGGTGTCATTTAGCAAGTTTTTTTATGAAGGGTTGTTTTGTAATATGTAAAGCAATAAAGAAAGGAAGGACGTATATTTTGCGTTTGGGTCCTACTTAAAGATAATTTATTTGATACTGTTCTGTTATATAGATTTTGTAAGTTGTAAAATTGTATAATTATCATTAATAATCTATTTTTGATGAGCTTTGATCATCTTTATGATTATGCTCAAACGGGGGAAGGGGGAAGGAGAAATCATTCTATTCCATAAATAAGATAGAAACCTTTATATCGTTGTTTCAAAGTACGTTAAAACTGAATGTTTTATCCCTTACCTTATTTTTCCTCTGGGGTGGGGGCTTGAGAAGAGTAGATCTTTTAGGGGACCAACCTATCAGCAGAAGCTATTAACGACACACAAGAGCGCGTGATGGAGACTGCGCTACTTACACTATGCCTGCCGCGGCACGCGCGCGTGGTGTAGAATATCATCAGTGTGTATACGGCACGACACCGCGCGAGGCTATATAACACAAATCTTCTGTCCTTCGCAGACAGCGGCTTCTGACCTGGCCTTGTGATCGTAAGATCCACGTTTCTCGGCCTCCAACTGTCTGTCTGTCCAGATGCTGATGCTGCGCTCCCACCCTCACCCTTCCACCTCAGGGTTTGGTGATGGTTTGTCTCTGACCTCAAGCCACGGCCTGGTTGGCGACTCTACGGGATACAACCCCTTCTTAACGGAGCAACCTCCTTTCTCCCATTCATGGTTAGTGTTGTTTTAAAAATTCATTCAAGCTGTGTAGCAAATAATAGTTTGTGTAAGTTTGAAGGGATGTAATTGTAATCTCTCATGGAACATCTTTTCGTGGGATTGATATCTGATTTGTACTTTGAGTTATATTTCTACTATACTAATAAGTGATATAGAGTAGTTCAGCATGTGTTACACAATTTCCATTTTGTGCAGAATAGTTTAGTAGGTGTTACACATTCTCCATTTTGTGTTGAGTAGTTCGGCAGGTGTTACAAAATCCCTAATTTCTCAACTTGTACCGTCATATTGCCACGTTAGAAAAGTGTTACGTTTTATCCTCTGTAGAAACGTTACCTAATGTAAAACTAAAACGTTTTGCCGAGAAAGGAAATAATAGTTTATTCTCCATGTTAAGGGATATGCTGCAGAAGTAAATTTATTTTTGTATTTCAAGAACACCTAACAATAGAAATATATATATATATATATATATTGTAAAAAAATATTTTGTAGTTGAAACTAACATTTTGTTTTATTTTTTATGTAAAAATCGCTTTTTAGTTTTTGAAATGATTATTATGTGTTCTAGAACTTGATAAAATTTGCCTGGCTACACAGTCATTGTAAAATTTAAGTTTGACTATACGTTACTTTACTCTGTTACCATTTTTTCCCGAGATAGAATATTTTGTCGTTTTTTTATCTTCTTTTCATTGTGTATTTTTTAACATCGTAAACTTTGAAATATTGGTTGTAATACTCCAATTAAGATATTCAAAATGTATAGTAAAATCCATATTGCTGTTATATTACGATATGTGTGTTTATATTTCAAACACCACAAGAACCTTTTGATTTGTTTTTGAACAACTATCGCAAGGAATAGAGATAACAGTAAATTATTTATAAATAACAACGATTTGAACTGCGTCGTGGGTACGTTGAATTTCATTGAAGTATTCAATAAGAGTCATATTGAAACGTTCATATCAAAAGGAACTATGAAATTTGTTGTAGCGAAAGTAGAAAAAGGGTTAAATGTAAACTTTAGCCTTTATCAGTTGCGTGTCACATTTAATGTTCACATTTCAGTGAGATGATTTTTACACAATTCTGAACTTCTCTTGTTTCAGTTGGGACACGGCTCTAGACTTCCAGCCATGCAACAATTCCAATTCTAATTCACTCTGGTAACTAGAGTTTTTCTACTTTTTTTAAAAAAAAATATGCCACAAAACAAATAATGTTTACAACTGTTCTTTTAAGTTGTAGTAAAGTAAAACAAATAGAAACTAAAGATTTAAAGAGTTCCTTTTGATCTGAATGTTCATACAAGACAAGTTTTTAAACTTTATACGTATTATAACGTTTTACCTCATACTTTGTATAGATACTTGTACGTTTGAATGCTGATTTATCAAGTAACCACGTGACGAGGAAACGTTACGTGCACTTGATGGTACTCAAGGATTTGTCTTGTTTATTCAAGTTATTTTTCAGATTTTGTAGTATTTTTGTTGTGTAAGTTTTCTTTCTACGAAAGACATAGTTCAAAATAAAATTTCCAGTCATCGCCACTTAAGTGTCGTTACACAAACCAATGCGAATCGCGTAATGTTTTTCTGGAATGTGATGTTTATATTGAACAGTTGAAAAATAATTATTAGATTAATTTTCGGTTTTTAATAGTGACTTCAGGACTCTAAATACAAGTATTTCTATTATGTTTCTGCATTGTTGAATGGTTTTCAAAAGTGTTTGTTTTTGAATTTCGTGCAAAGTTACACGAGGGTTATTTGCACTAGCCGTCCGTAATTTAGCAGTGTAAGACTAGAGGGAAGACAGCTAGTTACCACCACCCACCGCCAACTCTTGGATTACTCTTTTGTCAATGAATAGTCCATCCCATTATAACGCCCTCATGGCTGAAAGGGCGAACATGTTTGGTGCGATGGGGATTTGAACCCGCAACCCTCAGATTACAAGTCGAACGTCTTAATCCACGTAGCCATGCCGGGCTATCAAAAGTGACAAATAATTTGTATTATGCCGAGAAGTCGACTTTAAGAATATAAAAAAAAAAACCCAAAAAAACAAACTTATTTTAAGTTTATGGTTTGTTTGAATTGCTAGATTAGATGGAAGGCAGCTAATCGACACCACCCACCGCCAATTCTTGGGCTACTTTTTTATCAACAAAAACTAGGATTGACCGTAGCATTATAATACTTCCATGGCTGAAAGGTGAACATGTTCGGTGAGACTGAGATTCGAACCTCAGACTTGCAGATAGGAAGTTTAGCGCCCTAACCACCTGGTCATCTATTTGAATGTTCTTTCTTATACTACTAATTATAGACAGAGAATTCAGTTGGAAGCTGTTGTCATGAGATAAAAGCTGCACATACTTTGCTAAACTTAGTATGTCTGTCGATGGGTTAGCAGAAAATTTACGGACTTGCAACGATTACGTCCAAAGTTCGAATCTTCACAAAGTAGATAACGTAGCTAGCTCATTGTATAGCTTTGCACTCAAACAACAACTTACTATCAGTACACAGACAGACTGATAAACATTCTTGCCCTCGAAGATCGTACCTTTCCGCATAAAGATATTTTTATTAAACCAATCATTTTGGGCACCATCACCTAACACTAAATATAATACCGGATTTCTAATACAAGGAAATATTTTTCGTAGATTACTAGACAGAAATGGGTTTACGTGGTGCTTCAGGTTTCTGATACGTTGTAGTGAAAAGTTACACGGAAACTAACTCCACTAACAGCCCTTAGTTTTTAAAGTCAACATCACACACCTATAATACTTGTGTTACATTTTCTATCTCTTTTTTTTTTCGGTAACGAGACGCGAACTACAAAATTTCATTTCAGTAAGCTAACCCCCAAGTCGACTTGATTCACTGTGTTTGTTAAGGTTACATTATATAAGAATCAGTAGATGTCTCAATAAAACGCTAGGTAATTTCAGTCCTTTAAAAACGCGACTAACTAAGAAAATGTGAATGAAAGCAACGAAGAATATATAACAATATATCAATCACACGATATCTGATATATATCCAGTTCCTATAAGCCTTTTTGTCCAATACCGGGGCTCACCAGTCCTCGCTAAGATATGATAAACACAGTTGGGTTTGAGACACTATTAATATTATAAAATATACACAGCAGCTGACACGATAACTGGATTTGTTGGTGAAGTTTATTTGTAATCCATTTTATTTCAGTCACTTTACAACTCAGAAGTAGAGTAAGAACTAAATAATCATATACCACTATATCTCTTCAATAGATTACTGATATTCATACGACGTTATTCGATACATCATATTGTATAGAACACAGATGACACTAAAACATTATTCGTTTTTTCTATCGTGCCAACATTACAGTGATATTACACTAATATGATGGCGCAGCATGACCAGATAGGTGGTTAGGGGTACTTGATTTGCAGTTTAAGGGTTGCGGGTTCGAATCACCGTCCCACTAAACATACTCGCCGTTTCATCCGTGCGGGGCGTTATCTAGGAATAGTCAATTCCATTTTCGTTGGCAAAAACAGTAGCCCCAAGAGTTGGCGATGGGTAGTGATGGTTAGCTGCCGTCCCTCTAGGCTTTTATTGCTAAATTAGGGTTGGCTAGCGCAGATGATTCTCGTGTAGCTTTGCGCGAAAATTCTAAACACTAGCATAAGTCGTTAAACATTTTATATAGTTTCCCGGTATTAATTCCAAAATTTCCCTCATGTTTCTTCGTTGGTGAAGACACATGCTAATGGAACACATCTCTATACCTTAAATTATTATTTAACACAAGTATTTCTATGGGTGTCCACTTATAATTGGCAAACTGCTGGACCGATTGTTATCAAAGTTGGATAATTCTTAGATTCCGAAAAGTGACCCACGTTATGCTTAGTCTCGTCACGTGCTCCTATTTCTTCCCTACGTTAAATAATTGCATTAGTTGTATAGAACATTTAGTTTACAGTTCAACAATTCTCCTTACATATCTTGTTTACCACACTGATATCAGATGAACATTTCCTTGTATATATATACCTTGTCAGAACAGAGTTGCTTTAACAGTTTCTTCCTATTTTATTGTTTAATGTAAGGATAATAAGGTAGGCAATATATCAATATTAGTTTAACATTTCTGTATCTGTATGTCTTTATATATTGTCTGTACACAGGTTTTAGTTTAACATTTCTGTATCTGTATATCTCCACATGTTGTCTGTACACAGGTTTTAGTTTAACATTTCTGTATCTGCATATCTTCTCATATTGTCTGTACACAAGTTTTAATTTAACATTTCTGTATCTGTATATCTTTATATATTGTCTGTATACAGGTATTAGTTTAACATTTCTGTATAGATATATCTCTATATATTGTCTCTATACAGGTATTAGTTTAACATTTCTGTATCGGTATATCTCCACATATTGTCTGTACACATGTATTAGTTTAACATTTCTGTATCTGTATATCTCCATATATTGTCTGTACACAGGTATTAGAATATCTCTATATATTGTCTGTATACAGGTATTAGTTTAACATTTTTGTGTCTGAATATCTCTATATATTGTTTGTACATAGGTATTAGTTTAACGTGTTTCCATTTACATCTTGTTTTTAATACCATTACTACATTTTCACGTACACAGTTTTTTAAAAAAACATAGTGTAACACACACACATATATCTATCATGTGTAGCACAGGGATATTAATTTAACGTTTCTTCGAATCGTACTTTAGCATTTTCCCATATACATGTTTGTGTATTAATATTACATGAACACATCTTCACGTAGGTGTTGTTTATATATATTAGTTTAACATGTTTCCATGTACAAGCCCTTTAGTATACTGATGTTAAATGAACACGTCTTCAGGTATAACTTGTGTAATGTACAGATACAAGCTAGTTGAAAATGCATTTCCGTAGGTTTTGTTTAACGTAGTGATTGATATTAATTAAATACGTTTTCACAGACATTAGTTCGATATATTTCTATGCACACATTGTTTAGAATACTGATATCAAGTGAACACGTGTTCATTTGTTTGGTTTGTAATGTGAGGTTAATATATACATATATATGTATATCTTTTTTAATATTCTGATGTTTGCTTAACGCTTCTGCATATATATGATACTGTTTGATGTACTGTACTGATATTATTTTAGTATTTTTCCCTCCCCCACTTCTTGATTCTAATGACATCAGTTCAGTATTTCTCCTTATTTCTCTGTGTCTTCTTCATTACAGAAATACTAATTTTCTGTAATACATGAACAATGTCGGATCACTTAAGTTGAGAACTCTGCCCATTTGGAAAGTTAATGTGTAATTCGTATAATGTTTTTATACTAGAGCATAATAACGTTTTCTAGGCGAGATGAAACAATAACACAGTGTCTGAGTTTGTTCATTTAATGTAATTTTAAAATTAATTCATCATGGATAATTCTTAATTTTTTTACTTCGAATTAAATTATATTAAACTTAACTCAATGAATTCGTTCCAGAACTTTCTAGAATGTTCAGTTTCAAGCACCGCTTCAAACTAGATTCTTAAAAGATATTTCCACTAGCGTTTCAGAAGAATTGTACTGAATGGACTGTGTTATTACCATTAATTACGTTACTTTCTATCTTGGTTATGAAAAATTAGTGCCAAGCATACTGGTAGATAGTCTTTCACTTAAGCCTACACGCTTCTTTAATTGCATGAAATTACAATAAGTTTGCAAATTTCTGTAGCAACGTCGACAAAAATTATGTTCCTTCGTGCTAATTGCTAACTGAACAATGATTTGCGTTTAGATATGTTGAGTTGACCGTTAATGGAAACATTGTTTACTGTTAGCAATACTAAAAGACGACACAGTTTCATTAATCTTATTACTTACTAATCATTACTACTTATGAAAGGTTCCTGTAATTTCATTGGCATTACGCTTTCTAATTGCAAAACATATAGCATTATTTCATCTTAATCACTGCTGCATACCAATGATGTTTTTGGTACAATTTATTCGTGTTAACCATAGCGCTACTTCATGTTAACCACTGCTACCACTGCATGACCAGGTATTTAAGGCACTGAGGGTTACTGGTTCAAATTCCCATCCCATCAAACATGTTAGTTCTTTAATTAGTTGAGACGTTATAAAAGGTGATCCATCGCAATATCTGTTGGTAAAAGAGTAGCCCAAAAGTGGGTGGTAGGTGGTGATGATTAACTGTGTTCCCTTTAGGCTTTCACTGCTACATTAGGGATGGTTAGCGCTGACAGATCTCGTGTGGCGTTGCGTAAAATCCAAAACAAACAAACCAAGCTGTGGTTAATTTGCGTTAACCACAACGCTACTTCGTGTTAACCACTACTTTATGCAGATGACGTTTTTGCTATGGTTAATTCGCGTCAAATAATTTCAGTCGCTCGGTCATTTCATTTTTATGTAAATCAGATACAGCTATGGCAAGAGGTCTCGAATGTAAACAGATTATTTTTCAGCACAAGCACCTAAATGAACATTTATTTGGTATAAATAATGTTACACCATTATTGCTCGTGACTCTTCACTAGAATGTGGTTTTTATTCAACACAAACAGCAAACAGGCACTGCTCAAAAACGAAGTTTTGTTGGAGTCCCAAAAGTAACCTGACCACGTATCTAAAGAATGAGTTTTCTTGTTGTGTTTAAAGTTGGGCTGGACGTGGCTAATTGTTAACTTGTCGAAATATGAATTTAAGGGTCTATTTTTTTGCGTTCCGTTGTTACAAAATTGCTCTTCGTACTTTGAGACCGTGAGCACGTTAAATGAAAACTGGTAAAATATAATTATAAGGTTAGAGGAGCTCCAGTTGTTGGCTGTGGATACTGTTAACTAGCTGATTTCTCTTGATTCGGTTCAAAACCAGGGGCGTTTAGCCAGATAGTCTTTGCGATGCTTTGCGCACATATTCGAGACGAACAAACAATATCTATTGTCTAGGAGTTACTTCACGGTATGGGATGTTTCTCTCACAAACATCACAATGAGGCTGTAGGATAAGCGTGCAGGCTACTCTGGTTGACCAATCCCATCTTCTTATGGTATCGTTGACCAGCTTAGAACAATGTGGTCAATGGTTGTCATTCAGTAGCCTGAAGTAAAGACCAATTTTACCAGTAGTCCGCTAAACAAAAGGTCATAGAACGTGACCAGTGTAAAATGCAATATTACTGGTACCATGTGCAGAGTGTAAAGATTGATACGGAATCATTTTTTATGTCCATAGTGTACATCATATGCGTCATGTTCATGTGGAAAATGAGCCATAACAAGTTCTAAGTTCTTTTCAAATGAGGCTGCACCTCTTACCTATTATTATAAATATCACTATTACTACTACAGGTATCGTTGGTTCAAAAATATGTTCTTGGGATTAATACACACGAGCTGTTTGAAGATGCTGTGATGGAAATACATCTTAATGGGTATCTCGTGCTGATGTAGCCTTGTGAAGTCTGTATTTAGCAGCAAGGCGTCAAGTTGAGGCTCTGAACAGAGTGATTTATTCTTGAAACAACTACACTAAACATTGGCTAGCCAAATTAACAGGTAACACTCTTCTGCTTATGCTGTGAAGCTGTTTGAAGCAGTTTAAAGATACATTGCTTTACCTAAAATGACAAATAAGTGTGAAGCAACAATATACTGTTAAATCTGAATGACTATTTGCATTTCAGATTCCATGAATGACTACCATATGCCTGTTTGCTTAAAAAGTGTATTGAGAAGAATGATTGACATTATTAATTGCAAATTGCATTTAGCCTTGACATAAAAACGATAGATAAATTTCGAATGCCTTTTTATTGTTTTCAGTATCGTATGAATTTTAATTAGTTCCTGTTAACCAATACAAAAAACACCTTATTGCTTCTGGGCTGGCGTGACCAAGAGGTTAGCGCATCCATAAATAAAAACAACAACAACAACAACAAAAAAAAAAACACGCTCCGCATTTCTAGACCATAAATGTGCTATAAGAGTGACAGTGAAATTCCACTATTCGAAGAGGTGAGACTAGTCCAAGAGTTGATAGCTATTACTGTTAACTAGCTGTCTTGTCTTTCGCCTATCAGTTCGAAACTAGAGATGTATATGAGCAACATTTCTGAAGCAAATGGAAAAGCATTACTTCTAGCGTTACTAATCGTGAAATACTATTACAACAGTTACACTTTTATTAGCTTTAGCTCTTGCTAACTGGTAAAAATACGGTAAACTGCTGTTGTAATGATATAAATTTTCGTTTACTGCTCTTTCAAACATCACTATCTTTTGTTTTGTTGCTCTTAAGCGCAAAACTACACGGTGATTGTCTATGCTTCGCTCAACCCAGGGATCGAACCTAAAATTTTACCGTTATGTTCATTGTTCTGTTCTAGTTGTTGTTTTTTTAAATAAATAACCTGAGACTCAATTTGCTTTTATGAAAATGCGGATGACTTTTATTGTGACAAAAATCGGATACTTTTACCGTTGTAAAACAGAAGCAATATAAATATTACGCTCTGTGCTAGTCAATACTTAATGCCAGCCCTTCGCTAGTACAGCGGTAAGTCTAGGGATTTTCAACGCTACGATCAGGGGTTCGATTCCCCTCGGTGGGATCAGTGTTAGCCCAATGTGGCTTTGCTATAAGAAAACACACACACACCAAATATTTCTTCAAACTTTTCTTCTTGTTTACAAATATTAAAAAACACTTTTCTTGTAGCGTTGCTTTGCACTAACCACAGTTAAAGAAAATACGCGTTTGTTCTATCGCTGCTTCTCAACCTGTTACGAAATCAACACGCTTCTAGTGTTGCTTTGTGTTAATCAGTGATAAAGACAACTCGTTTTTTTAGGGTTCTTTATTTTGGTCATTTCTAAAAATGGTATGTTTGTTTTACGAATTGTGCAGCTAAAGTTCGTGTATTATATATGTATACAGAAACTTCCTTTTTTGTTTATAGTCTAGATACATGTTAAGGATGTGATTAGCAAATGGTAATTTCAGTTAATTTTCATTACGAGAAGTGTTTCTGAAAGTTTTCAGTAACAAAAATGAACTATAGACAAACATATCTCATGTAGAATAATTTAAATGATTGTTAAATTTGTTTAGTCACGGTTAAATTTTATATAATATCTGACAGCATCCCGAGGAAATTTCTAACAAATGTGCTTCGGTAAACATTTCTAGTTATGATAGATGTCGTATTGTGAACGGGGGGATACATTTCTAGTTATAATAGATGTCGTATTGTGAACGGGGGGAAACATTTCTAGTTATGATAGATGTCGTATTGTGAACGGGGTATTGATGAATTGTGAACGGGGGATGAACGGGGAAACATTTCTAGTTATAATAGATGTCTAGTTATGATAGATGTATTGTGAACGGGGGGAAACATTTCTAGTTATGATAGATGTATTGTGAACGGGGGGAAATTTTGCTCGTTATTAAACACAAAATTACGCAATGGGCTATCTGTGCTTTGCCCACCGCAGGGATAGAATCTCGAGTTTTAGTAGTATAAGTACTCAAGTTTAACTCTAAGTCACCAGGTGGCACGGATGAGAAAATATTGCTCAAATTCAATAAAAGAAAGAGTGTTTGCTTGTCTATCTTGAAACATTAAATGTCATGGTTTTGGGACTTAATGTTACTGCAGTTGTGTTTATATGAAACCCAGCGAAATTAAATGTTTTTGTAAAACGCAAATCAAGCAATTAAACATTTCATAAAGTATTTTAATCGTGAAGTTATCGACGTATTAACTTTTTAATATACCGTTGATGACTGATGTAGTTCATACATGGAGTAATTTTGTGTTTTTACTTTTCACAACACTCATTGTAAAAAGGTGGACAAAACATTGAATGAAGTCAATGAATTTCTACGCATAGTACAGCCCTACTAATTAGTGGAATTAATTACAATATTGACAATATTTGTGTTTATTTTTCTGAGAGACATAGATGCTTCAAAGAGCGATGTACCCAACATATTTAAAGACCAATGAGAAATTTGACGCACAAATAGAAGTTTTTGGAAAAGCGGTACGTATCCATTCGAACCTCCTCTGTAACTCTGGTGTTAACACGAAGAAGCAACGTGCCTCCCGCTGGAATGGCGGTAAGTCTACGGATGTACAACGCTAAAACTAAGGATTTGATTCTTCTCGGTAGACGCTGCAGATAACAGGATGTGGTTTTGCTATAAGAAAAGCACAAGAAACTTGTATTCTTGTCACCTTGGCCGGCATAAGCGTGTTGTTAAGGCGTTCGTCTCGCAATCTGAGGGTCGCGGGTTCGAAAATCAATCACACCAAACATGATCCTACTTTCAGCCTTAGGAGCGTTATAAAGTTACCGTAAATCTCACTATTTGTTAGTAAAGAGTAGTTCAAGAATTATCAGTGGGTGGTGATGACTAGCTGCCTTCCCTCTAGTCTTATACTATTAAATTAGGGACGCCTAGCAGCATATATTTCGTGTAGCTTTGTGTAACCTGTGATGCCAACTGACAGGAAGTTTTACTTAAGAGTAAAATATTGTTTTTCGTG
The DNA here is from genome assembly GCF_004210375.1 of Tachypleus tridentatus. Taxonomy (NCBI): domain Eukaryota; kingdom Metazoa; phylum Arthropoda; class Merostomata; order Xiphosura; family Limulidae; genus Tachypleus; species Tachypleus tridentatus. The sequence goes on along the minus strand of NC_134825.1, from coordinate 149,849,495 downwards.
CTTGTATTTTCATACTTTTAAATAAATTGAATAACATTTAAATAATAGCTATTAACACTAATTTTGTAACAAGGTTAGTGAAATATTATCATTGAGGTTTCAGGCAGAGTAGAAAGTGTAATCGAAGTTAACTTGATGTCAAAATTGTGTCAATTTGTTTTCATTGTAGTTAATCAGAAAAACTACAAAATGTGCTTTCTGGGCTAATTGTACTGTGTCTATCAAGGAAATAGTGTCTGAACTAAAACTGAAGTTAATATTAGTTAAAGGGCTAGGCGTGACCAAAGCTCGGAATCTGAATTTGATGATTAAGGTTCATGACCCGTTACCCCCAAAACGTGGTTTTTACTTTGGGGCTGCGGGTAGGTGTAATATGTCAACCAGTCAAGTAAGAATAGCTCTATAATGGGAAGTTACTGCAACTGAAAAGTTGTTGTTTCTTTTGTCTATCATTTCGAAATTCAGGACGACTGCATGTTGACATGTATATGAAAATTATGTAACTCTATTTCTAGCGTTATACATTTTTAATTAAGTGATTGTGCTAGTATAGATGGTTTGCACGTGATTAACTGTGGAGTTGTTTATCTACAGGTATGTATATGCTTAGAGTAAAGTCGTGGCGATTGGGTATCAATCATTATTGTAGTTCGAAGACTATGTATTCACCTAAGTCTAATTATTAATTAGTAATCATGCATTTAACTTTTGGCAACGAGAATCTAATTGCCAAATTTTAACTGCAAATCCGTTGCCATTTTAGAAAGGCTATTTTTGAATCTGTATTGGCCAGAATTCGATCCTGGGTCTTTTTGATGAATCGAATTTCGGCTACTACTAACACAGACACAGACCCACCCAGGTGGGCTAAGGCGTTCGACTCGTAATATGAGGGTCGCGGGTTCGAATCCCTGTCACACCAAAAATGCTCGCTCTTTCAGCCTTAGGGTTGTTATAATGTGATGGTTAATCACACTATTCGTTTTAAAAAAGTAACCCAAGAGCTGGCGGTTGGCGGTGATGACTAGCTGCCTTCCCTCTAGTCTTACACTGCTAAATTTGGGACGGCTAGCGCAGATAGCCTTCGTGTAGCTTTGCGCGAAATTCTAAAACAAAAACAAAAAAACAGGGCTTTTCTGAAGACAGCCAAAACTTAAGATTAGCTAGTAATTAACAACTAGTTATCACAATTGCAATAAATTAGTTTCTAATTAATATTTAGGCTTAGGTGTTGGAATAGACTATTAACATGACAATAAATGCCATTTTTGGTTGCTTTGGTTTTTGTTTTACTAATATTTGTATATTAAACGTCTTCGGAATCGTGATAGCACCAGCTGTTTTTCTTTTCAATTAAAATTCTTTAGCATACATTATAAAATACTTTTAAAACAGTTTATTTTTTCTAATTAAATGCAAGATATAAATAAATATAACTCATTATGTATATATCATTACAGTTGTTTAGTAACAATTTAATTGGAAGAATCTGTATTGCTGTAATAAAAAAATGAACAAGTGACAACAGAAGTACTATAAATCCCCGGTTATCATTTAGTTTTACAGGTGTTCTATAACTATTTATTGTTTTAAAAAAAGTAAAATATAGGGCCAAAAAAACAGTTAAAAAATTCGTGGAATACGAGTTGATCCTACAGACACTGTATAAAATTATTGAATGTTAAATTCAATTTGTAACATAAAAGATACATCAAAAGAAAAATTGTTATATAGTGATGCCAATCGTCCTGCCAATTTATTGTTATGCGAATAAAGCATCTGATTACCAGTTATGTGACCTGGACTACAAAATATTGTTCATCCAACCAATGCTTTATATAGTGGTTCCACAAAACGCGTAACCTCATCATTTTTTAAAAAGGAATCACAGAGTTTAGAGTTCTCCATGATGTTCATGAATAATTGCTAGGTTTCATGGAAGGCATTTGAAAACTTTATTCGTGTGGAAAGTTAGACGACAGCAGGATAGTCTGTCTAGTCCAGCTGACCACCGTCTTATGGATGTTGCTCCCAGACTGGATCTGGTGCTTACAGCTACAGTATGCAGACGATTAGAAGAATTCAGATACCTGGCCAGCATTGCAACCACTCACTAAGGTGCCTTACAAACAAGCAGGACACAAAGCAACTTGCCTTTTAAGGTGTTATAAGAATATATCCAATGCACCACTTATATCTAGAACAAGATATGTTTCTTTAAATATAGGTTGCTCTTTACCCTGCAACTAAATAACAGGCTTAAACCCATTTGAAAAACGTCTGGGCCTACATCTAATGCCTTTTTTCACACAGGAACGTGATACATGCGGTGTTGATGGAAGTGTGGTATGGGAAGAAATAAACACTGATAGACATTGCAACATCTAATTCCTGCAGCTGGTATGGTTTAATACCATACGTTACGGAATGCTTCTTGCGATACTTCTGGTACAATGATGATGTTCACTCCAACTGCTCTAAACTGGATCGACCCACTTCTCGAAATAAGAGGGGTTTACTGCCCAGAGAGGCCTGTGTACTCATTTTCTATTCACATAGAACATGCATGGTGCATTTTTGGAAACATTAAGCATCTTGTTTAATGACTCTATACACTGAAGATGCTCTGAAAGTGTCTGGTTTAAAGATGTAGTAGATAGTGCTTTAAAATCTAATCAACACTGACTTTAAGATTACACTCAGTTGTTGTTCAATATAATAAAACGCCGCATTGAGTGAAGTTTCATGATCTGAAAAGATGCATCTCTGTCAAATATTCGTTTTCCAGGGTAAGCTGAACGACTATAATAATTTGTATTTAAGATCACATGACAGGTGATCTTTATGTCTATTATGCATACAAAGTAAAGGCAAAACTGGAATTAATGTTAACCTTGTCATAACTAAAATATTATAAAGTCTGACAATTCCTTAATTGTTTTATTCAGTGTACCTGTTTATCGTATACAAAACAAAATGCTCCCCAGTGGCTCAGCGGTATGTTTGCGGACTTACAACGCTGAAAACCGGATTTCGATACCCGTGGTGGGCAGAGCACAGATAGCCCATTGTGTAGCTTTGAGCTTAATTCAAAACAACAACAACAACAATACAAAATCGGGAGTTAACAGTGTAAAAGGTAAACTTTTCTTTTATTTAATCAGCCCATGGAAAACTGTTAATTGTGGTAAAACAAAACCTGAGAGTTAACAATAAAAACTGTATCTTATTAGGTCTTGTAAAACTCTTAAGCATAGCAAAACAAAACAAGAACAAGCACATTTAAGTTCAAGCTATGTGTTTGAATTTTGTTTTACTGTATTTCATTATTTCTGTATGACGTTTTTTGATAGCATATATAGTATACATAAAAAAACAAACAAAATCGCAACTATTGAATACGATGAAAAAGTTACACTGAAATACAGTTTGAGTCACATTATTCATGGGCACATACATCAAATCCACTCTCAGAAGATGCTATCTCCATTTTATCTTCACATTTGCAGCTTTGGTGAGCGAGCGCTTTACCTTTTGTTATTGTATATCAATTTCGTGACAATGCTGATTGCTAGTGGTGATCAAGGTTTTTGACTGAAGTACAAACCTTAGGGGCTAATCAAATTAAAACACAAAACAAGTACAAGTAACAAAGTTTAAACCTTTTTATCTTAACGTGATTTAAGTCATGCTTTAAATAAAAATATGTAATGCTCATATCATTTGTCCCTAATATATATATATCTATACTTAAAGCTCGTTCCTAATCATCAAGAATGTTCTAATGTGATTGCAATCATAATAAATCATACAACTTGATTCAATACTTAAATGTCTTAAGAAGTATAAACACTCTTTGGAAGCTCAATCTGATCTGTACGTCCATTTGTACTAATGTCTCTCTACACTATTACTAAACCGCTACCAAAACAATCATATCCAACTATGTTATACTGAGCATGTCGGTCGTATGTGGCTCTTCAGCTACGAATTTGTCGATCAATGATAGATCACGAAACCGTGACTCATCTATGAACAACACAGATACCTAATGACATTGGCGTTACCAGTTCTGGTCACCTTATTCAATTGTGGGTCTGAAACCTATCATCTCAAGATTAAGTGTGAAACATGAAATCATTTTCTTTATCTTTAGTCATCATTTGTTACCTTGAAGTTCATATGGGCAATGGAACAGTGATTTATAGTGACCATATTGTTACTTTGTTACTTGTACTTGTTTTGTGTTTTAAATAAAACATTAGGGAATGTCCTTATTCAGTCTAATGCCCAGAGTCATACTGTCAAAAATATGATGGAAATATCTTTAACCAAAAACTAAATAGAACATGTATTGGTTAGGTAAAGATTCTTCATTTCAATCTTTTACGATACCTCTTGGTTCTCTTTGAACATTGCCTATTTGAAGGTTTTAACCCACCACGCGATCTCAAAAACTTGGAAATATACTAAATGGAGAACAGGAATCCGTAGAACGAAAGACTCGTCGCTCGTCAACCCTGTGATGATATGTCTAAGAACTGAAGACACCATTGAGAGAGGTTTATACTTGTTGTTAAGGGTTTCTTTGTGTGTGTGTGGATGTGTATTTTTCTCGCCAAATTATCATTTTCTCAAACAAATTAATCCAGCCACATACTAACTCTAACCATTTTGAATTTAAGATCACTGATGCAAGTAGGGGCAGTTTGTAGCTTCAAGAGTCTGTATACAAGGGGTAATTCAGAACATTTAAGAACAAAACAACAGTATGTAATAAGAGAAACATTTGTATTATCATAACTAGCAAGGCAAACAAAAATATTTGATGTGAATTCAATTTAAACTCATGTAACTTAACAACATGAAATTTTAAAATATGATTCAGAATTTATTGATGCTTTTGTAGATGAAAACATGTCACAACCTGTGTCAAGAAGCTGGCTAAAACGTGTTAAGTTTATAAGTTTGTATATCATATATACGCACATATAAACTTACATGTACACTAGCCTAACTCTAGACGAGTATATATATATATGAGAAAATTCAACACTACATAATAGCAATTAAAAACACAGATATAAAACCAACTTATTGAATCTGAAAGTCAAAACCTGAAACTATCTCTCACAACAATGTTACAAGATCTAATGCAATGAATTCAAGTAAAATACATATACAATCTCGCCAGTAACACAAACACAAAACGAAAATGCTATAAGTTATACCATTTGTGCATAAAACATAAATGGTATAATTTGTGAAGTAAAATGTCTACCTGCTAACAATAGCTGCCAAAAGCGTTAAAGATATTCCATCTATCAGACATAAATCGAAACAATGCAGACGAATAACAAAACAATTATCAAGCCCCTAAGTATCACTATAAAGGTGTTAAACATTGTTAGCATTATAGAAAAAAAATTATCATTATTAAATAACCTCCTTTAATTTCTATACTGTGGAATACCCAACATTCACCGATAGAAAATTATTACAAGATAAAAAGAACTGTAAAACCCTTACTTAAGTAGTTCAGTAATAATGGATCATCCATTCTCTTGCCTCAATTGGATACCTATTTATAATAATATATAAATTATTTTCTTCCTTCAGTGGATACCCATTTATAATAATATATTAATAGTTTTTTTTCCTCTCAACTGGGTGTTTATTTATTACTAACCTATGTGACTATATCTTTAACACATAATTTCATCTTGCAATAATTGCCTATGAGGGAGGTTAAGTGTTTTACAGAATGTAGAAATTTAGGGTGTTTTTTAATATCAAGGAAATTTTCTATCATGCTAAGTTTAAGATATTTTAATATATTTTAGAGGTGATATATCATACCCATATCCTGCTGTAGACGGTGGACGGTAGTTAGTTTTGAGAAGCTGTGAAATATAGCACCCAGTAACCCTATTTGATCTTTCTTTGTAGCTGTTTTGTTCCCCCACTTTTTTATCGTCTTCATTTTTTGAGTTATGTCTGATAAATAGAACATTCTTAATGTTTATGTTGTGGACAATTTTCTATAAATTATACATTTTTCTACTTTCTTGACAAATGACAGTTTTTTTTATATTTTATTTTCTATTTGTGTAACTAGTGGACTTATTTTTATTTTTGTACTTGTTAGGTTGAATATTATGATTTTCTTCTGAGGTTCACTAGCGATATTTTGGTTTTACTTCTTGTATATGTTTTTTTTTTTTATATTGAACCAAGCATTTACAGTTTGTTTGGAAAGCATCTTGCTAAATATTTCCCGACATCAGAGGTGTTGTACACTCACTTAATCTCGCTGAAGTAGTGTTTATTTGTCGCTGTTTCAACTGAGTTTGTTTTTCGTTTAACATAAGTAAAGAAATATGAAATATCACTCTCAGGTTTTTGTTCTTTTATCTCATCATGAACTTAATTTTTAATTAAAGCTACACTTCTTCACTTTATTATTTATATAAATATTTAGGTTATCCTTCCTCACTTACATAGATTCACACTTTTTTATTACATGAAAGTTTTACCTCTTAGTGCTACACTTCTTATTTATATAGATTTACACTTCTTCATCGCATGAAACTTTTAATTTTTAGAGCTACACTTATCTTCCTTATTATAAGTAACTAGATTTAGGTTCTTTCTATGTATGTACATCTTTGCTTCATTATCTCGTGAAATTCTCGAATCTAAAAGATAAGTTTCTCTACCCTACTATAATTATAAGTACTTAGAACATTCTTTCTTATTTATATAGATCTACACTTCTTGGTTCCTAGAGCTAACTCCAATGGTGTAGTACAACAATTAATCTCTTTCCTGCCCAGTATGATGCTAAAATATAGGCTTGTAGTTATATAAACTCCCTAACGTGTTTACTTTCAACCTGAGGTTTTAGAGAAGGTAAGATCTAGGCTCAGGCACTCAGATTTGCTCTTTATTTGTACAATGCTAAAGATATTCCTTTAAAATAAACTCACACATGGAGCTCTGGCTTTTTTATTATTTTCAACAGTTTTTTTTCAGTACCACTACGCTGCTTGCCAAAATTCCATCTTCTCCTCCCCCCTAATGTTCGAGACTGTAGAAACACCATTTAAAACCACTGGTGCGTGAATTAAAAGTTGTATGCCAATTTCAGTACTTATTATGTGAGAAGGAATTTTAGTTGGGGTTGTTTTTGTTTATGTTCACACTGTTCCTTATTTAAATCCTCAGAATGAATGTTATCTTATTATTATTATTTTTTGGTACACAATATTCTTTAAGTTTTCGGAATGAATAAAAGCAAGGTTTCGGTGCTAATTTTGTTATCATGTTTTCAACTCCAGAATGTGCATTAGAAAAGATTCGACGTTGAGTATTATGTTCAATTTGAGGTATAAATGGCTATCTACGTTTTATTAACGTCACTATGTTTCAACTCCATAATGAAAGTTAGAGATGGTTGTATTTCGTTTTCAAAGTAAATACTTTGGAGGGTTCTATAATTTATGTTATCGGTACGATTGTAAATTTAGCTTTTGAATAGGAAAGATTCATTAGGTTTATGTTATCTTTATTTGTTAGTTTCAAAATGAACGCTTTGAAATGTATCATTTGCCAACACTTCTGCAAAAAATAAAATAAAAAATTAAAGGCTGAAATTCTTTGGAATGTAAATAAGCTAGTATTTATGTGAATTAAATGTATGTCTTAAGCTATTTTAGTATTACACCTTCGAGAAAAATATCTTCTAAAAATAGTTAACTATGCATAATAAAACAAAGTGATAAAAAGTAGTAAAGAAAACACTGTATTTAAAAACGTTCTGTATTGCTTTTTGTTTCAAAATACTGATAAAGTAACAATACTTCGTTAAACCATAGTGTGTAGTTAAAGGTAAATTAATACTTTGTTAATAATAAAGGAACACTATGGATTTAAAATTATACCGTTAAATTTGAAGAACGATGTATACTTAATATTAAAGAACATTATATTGATAATATTATGAAACACTTTATAGTTAGTATTAAAGAAAATTGTATTGTTAAACTTGCACAACGATGTTAACAACAAACGCTGTTTAGTTAATATTAGATAAACCTGTATTGTTAACATTCATTGCGACAACACAGAATAGTGTTTTAGCTTGATGTTTCGAAAAACAATAAAAATAATTCCACTGAAACTTAGTTTGATGTATTAATTAATATAAATTTAATATCCTCACCTCTTGAAAACTGAGATGTAATTTTACGTTTGTTTTTTATATGAACTTAGTAACCTTCATTAATTTTAATATTCCGAAATGATAACTTGGAAACAACAGAATTACAAATATAGAAGTTTATATAGACCATTGACGTATATAATACTAGAAAAACAGAGTTTTATAGATCACTGATATATATATATATATACAAAAATGGCGTTATATAAATCATCGACATGTATAAATGCTAAAAAAACAACGTTGTATAGATCATTGATATTTCTTTATAATACTACAAAAAAATGTTCGCACACAACTTTAGATAAGGATTCTTACAGTGTTTGATTTATTAACACATTACTGTGGAAGTTTTTATGTACGTTAAATTATTCAAAATTTTACAGATAATTACTGAGTCATAACAAATTTTTAGAACTCATAACAATTAAAAGGACTGGTATGAAAAAATATGACGCAAAAGTGGAAGGTAAACGACCTTCTTAATTATCTAAACGTCACTTTAACAAGTTTTCTATAAGCTTTGAAATTCGTTTGTCTCTCAGGCTCAGTTTACCAGACAAATAATAGCTTAAATGTTAGCGTGTCAGGATAAAGAATCGGGAGATGTTTGATTTGTGGCTCTTTTTCATATAAAGACCCTCCACCTTTTGAGGGTAGTGAGTGTGCTGTAAGAGATTGTCAAATCTTATCGATCAGGTAAAAGTGACTCAAAAGTTGACCGTAAAGGTTATTGAACAGTTGCCTTTCTTCTGACCTGGCCTGGCATAGCCAAGCGCGTAAGACGTGCGACTCGTAATCCGAGGGTCGTGGGTTCGCGCCCGCGTCGCGCAAAACATGCTCGCCCTCCCAGCCGTGAGGGCGTTATAATGTTACGGTCAATCCCACTATTCGTTGGTAAAAGAGTAGCTCAAGAGTTGGCGGTGGGTGGTGATGACTAGCTGCCTTCCCTCTAGTCTTACACTGCTAAATTAGGGACAGCTAGCACAGATAAGCCCTTGAGTAGCTTTGTGCGAAATTCTAAAACAAACAAATCTGACCTGTCACGTCCAAATTGTGGACAGCTATACGTAAATAGTCAATATGTAGCTTTACACGAAATTCTTAAACAAACATAACAGTTTATCTATGTATTGTTGACACTAATAGCAAATATAAATAGCAGAATAGATGGGAATACATGTTTTGACTATGCCATTGGTCGCTGACAACTGAAAGTTTACGTGTATTAACCTTGTCATGAGCTACTAGAATAAGAATTTATTCTCGTGCTGAGTATGTCACTAGTGGATTATCAAGTCTCACAACCACTATAACGAAGCCTTTCTTTCAGAAATTATGTCGAAGACTGTCTTTTTAAAACTAGTTGAATCTATCGTTGAAACTTTGGAAGGTAAATCTTTTATGGCAAATTGATTGCAGCTGCTGTTTGTTCCAGGCGTGGCCTAATGATTAGCATAGCGAGCTGCGCGTCAAGACTCCAGGACTTGTGAGATTTAACCTGTTGACTGCCAAGTATTTCAGCTGCTACAATACAACTCTGATGCTTCTTCATTTTGTAACTTTTCTCGTAACGCCATTTTGGATCGAAAGTGAAACAATTTGTAAGTAGGTCAAATGCATATATGGTGCTGACATCTAGCGTTGAAGTTAGGTATTAATAAGAACGAATTAACTCGTCCGTGGCACTGTGTTACCGATCGGCTTGGACGAGTTATCTCGTCTACGGCACTGAATAGGTTAAAAAAGCAACAAAACTAAAACCAACATTTGCAGTTTGGGCGCTTAAAAATGACAGCTGCGATATTAAGTTCAAAAAGAAGGAACGAAAAACCCTTTCTGACGGTATGTATCGATAATTGGTTGTGTTTGCTCGAGTTAACAGTTTAAAATTAGGACGACTACACTCGGATCCTAAGGGTTTCTAATTTTTCTTCACCTTCGTAATGCGCGGTTCACGTTCAAAAATTCGAGTTTCAATTTCATGCTGTTTATTATGTATTATTACACCTAGGCCCGGCACAGCCAGGCGGTTAGAGCGCACGACTCGTAATCTGAGGATCGTGTGTTCGAATCCCATCACACCAAACATGCTCGCCATTTCATTCGTGGTGGTATCATAATGTGACGTTCAATCCTCTTGTATTCGTTGGTAAAGAGTAGCCCTAGCGTTGACGGTGGGTGGTGATGATTAGCTGCCTTTCCTTTAGTGTTTTATACTGTTAAATTAGGGACAGCTAGCCTAGATATCTCGTGTAGCTTTGTGTCACCTGTAATGTCAACCGACAGGAAGTCTTTTTTAAGAGTTGTTTGTTTTGAATTTTGCGCAAAGCTACACAAGGGCTATCTTTGCTAGTCGTCCCTAATTTATCAGTGTGAGGCTAGAGGGAAGGTAGCTAGTCATCATCACCCACTGCCAACTCTGGGGCTACTCTTTTACCAACGAAAAGTGGGATTAACTGTCACATTATAACGCTCTCACGGTTGAAAGGGCGAGCATGTTTGGTGTGACGGGGATTCGAACCTGCAACCCTCAGATTACGAGTCGGGTGCCTTAACCACCTGGCTATGCCGGGGCCTTTTTTAGAGTTAAAATATTATTTTGCATGCTGGTATTTTCACAGTTTTAAATAAGTTGAATAATGTTTAAATGATATCTATTGACACTAATTTTGTAACAAGGTTACGGACGGCTTGTGCAAATAGCTCTCGTGTAGCTGTGCGCAAATCTCAAAATCATCCAAGAAACCGTTATTACACCTACAGTATAAACATCATAACAAGTTGTTCTGTACACAATTCATTTATTTATAGTTGGTTAGCTCCTTTCTGAGTAAACTTGTTTGCAGAAATGGGAACTTTTTAGTTTTGTGTGTTTAGGTGGGTTTGGCGTTTTATGGCGCGAAACAACTAGGTTGTCTGCGTATTTAGTAGATTGTTCATTACTGTGTGTTTTTGTGCGTGTTTAGAGCAATCTTTGTTGGGATTTTCGTGCTATTGTCAGGTATGTAGTACAGTGTATTATATAAATATATTAAAAATACGCTTGTTCTGATGCTTGATCCAATTTTTTTCGACCGTCAAGGGATAGTAACATATCTATGCCAGCGTATATTATGGTAGAGTATATATATATATTTATATTGTTATAGACACATGCACACGACACACAGCAAATAATGTTCCAGAAAACCTCTTTCTCTCTCTATATATATATTTATATAATATTGTGAAACCACAGCAGCAAATTGTGAGAATATTCCACTTCATCCGCTTACTTTAAATTACACTTCAATTTATAACGCAATTAGTTTCACACATTACTGATCCAAATATTAATATGAAGAATTTTGTTACCATAACAATAACCACCCCATCTCTACTTATAACGGAATGCTGTGTAAGGAAAGCCGCATACATTTTAAAGCTGTTGTTACTGTATGATGTTTATTATTTAAACTACACCTGTCTACAAGTTCGAAGGCGTCATGCCAAAATAAGAAATACGCTGGTTGATAATTATATCAGATCAAAGCTACTGTCACCAGTACAGTTAGGTCGTAAGTACACAGCATAAAAAAATCTCATCTGATAAATAAGTGAATGCGATTTGAACCTAAAAGTATCTTGAAGAGTCTCGAAACATTTGGTATCAAAGAGACTGTGTTTGAGCGTGCCAATAAGAAATACACCGGGCTACTACGCATTGGCTTTTATCTTAATTGTAATATCTGAATAAAGTATCTAAATGTACGCTAAAACTCAGAACTGTCTCTCATACAGGCTATGCAGACATTTCTGAAACGTGAAATGTCTGTTAGTGTGTGACAAGCGTCTCCTTCATTACTTCAAACTAAACTATATGGCTGAAAGAAACGTCAGCTTACACTAACTCCTTGTTTCAACAGTTGGAACAGCCAGCACATTATGTTTCTTTGATTTAACTGGTTGTAGTTAGTTCTGCCTGGAACTATGGCTAAAATTATAGCCCCCTACCAAGTCTTATGCAAGCAAGTATTCAAACTAAACACATAATGACAGGTTAGCGGTTGTTATAGTCAATTGCTTGGAAAGGCTACATTAAAAGGCATGGCTGCCCATCCGTGACTTGACAATTGATAGGTCTACAGAGTATCCACGTCTAAGCCTAGCTAAGCACGCCGGCGATTTCAACTCTTAGCCACTTAATCCACGGGAATATCGTTGGTGTCATAACCTTGTTCTGCTGATGTGCCAATAAAACCGGATATATTGGGTGCAACAAGGGCGCTCTGTACACAAACACGTACTAACAGACAGACAACAGCCTTATGCTAAGCACGTGGTTCTTCGTCCATTATATTAATGGGTTCATTGTCAGCCCAAGCATTCTTCACTAAATCCAGCAGCTTAATTAAAATCTACCTCTGGACATGAACTCGAGCCATTCAACTGTTTTTCAATTTCAAGTTAGATAATGATAAATTGATAATACAAGAGTTTCTAACTCTTTATTAATTTATTAGGATGCTAGAGATATGCTCGATGAGAGCGTGGAAATTGTGTTCCTGTTTACAGACGCACCTAGACTTGGCGCTTAAATGAAACCTGAGTAGACAATGAATGTGTTTACCGAACAACCAAGCCTTATAAAACACACATATAGATACACAGGTAAACAGACTTAAAAAACGAAAATTTTGTTGAATGTTCTGTAGAATTTAACAGTTCGGTGATATTCAGACTGTTTATTTCTATTTTATCGTGAAATATAAAAACTAAAGAGATACAATGTTTAAATGGTAAATGGACGCAGATGCAAATACCGCGCAATTTTTTCTTTCTGCTTGTCACTGAAGAAAGTTGGTACACACACATGCGTAAGTAAATACACTGTTGTTTGCACATTTCTTTACGGGACGCTAATGTGTGACGTCTAAGCGGTGAACGTATCACTTTCACCTTCTCAGTTAACGTTTTGACGAGAGATTTGGTTATTTAAAAACCAAATAGTGAAGAGGTTTTCTTTTTTACGTACCGATGCAGACACAGAACGTTTATTTTGCTGTAAAACATTTGACCTTATCGCTTACACTTACAGAGAAGTATTATGTGTGTTTACCTCTCTTATGTCTTGTTGTATAAATTTCTTGTGTTATTAATCGTCTGGTAATGTATTTATATTGGTCCGGCATAGCCAGGTGGTTAAGGCGCTAGTTCAATTCCCTTTTACACCAAACATGCTTGCCGTAGGGGTGTTATAATGTAACAGTCAATCCCACTATTTACTGCTAAAAGAGTATCGCAAGAGTGGGTGGTGATGAATAATGCTAAATTAGGGACTGCTAACGCAGATAACTCTCGTGTAGCTTCGCGCGAAATTCAAAACAAGTATTTAAAAACGTCTAGTTATTCCACACACAGAGGGAAACAAAACTCGTAAATCGTTACTAACTCTTAAAGTTATAAATCTGTGAGAGCTAATATCAGTTAATGTAATAGTCTTAAACCAATTATCAACAACCAACATAAAAAAAAAATGTTGTATAGTAGTAACTGCTAACGTAACAACCAGGACCAGTTATAAACATTCAATATAACAAACTAATGGATAGCTAATAACTATTAGTGTAGTAACTTTTAACTAGCTATTAATATAGCAAACTTTGGATCTATGTGAAGTCACTACAGTTAATGGTTACTGCAAGTAAACCATTGAAGGATTTTGTTAGTCAGTGTAAGAAAGCTGTTGGCAACTACTATTAGTTGATTTGACTAGCCAAAGAACAGTTACTAGCATTTATTGGAAGAAATCATGGTTACCATAATACAATAAACTCTAGCACGAATGGTATTATTCCACAGGCATCGAGCTAGCGTGTTTGTAGCGAATACAACACTTTTACAAATTCCAAACTCATCTGACAAAATACATGTAATACTTTAGAAATGAAGCATGTCCTTAGAACATGTCCTCTCCGTGATGTACTATGGGAAATGGAACTTCAGCAATGGTTAGCAATGGCGTTCCACAGCATATCCAAGAATTATATACAACACTTCCTCGATTGCTAATCAAATTAATGATTGTTTAACAATTACAAAAGCTCAAACAAAACAGTTTTTGTGAAATAATACAATTAACGCAGGTTGTCCAGATATTAGTTTTTCTAAATTAAAATCTCTTTTGTTTGAATAATATTGGATTTCCAGCACGAAAACTCGTTTAATAACTTGAACTAATTAAAATCAAGACAAATTAGTGCACTGTTTTGGACGTTTCAGACCACCATGTAGTTTCACTTTATTTTCCTAAAGAATAGTAGTATGATATTCCAAAAGCGTTTGAGTTTTGGGTTTCGTTTGAAAACCATTTCAACTGTAGTTTCACTATTACGAGGCTTAACGCATAAATTTTCGATGACGTATTCTTGAAAATATAATACTTCTACATTTATGCGTACTGATTATTTGATAATTCTGAAAGTATGGCAGTACAGTGGTCTTCAGTTCAAACTAGTGGCATCGTAATATTATAACCTAGTGGTATAATAACTAAATAGTTACTTCACTTAAAACACGAAATCTTCTTATTATATCATGGATAAATAATAGTATCAAACATAACACTTTTAACCTTTGTTATCTCAAAATGAGATTACTGTAGCGTCAATTTCCTTTGCTCTAAACATATAACACTTTATTTCACTGTCACTCAGTATATTACTTAAGTTACATGTGGTATGCCCTAGAAATAAGCAAATCAACATTAACAGCCTCAACATATGAAGTTTCCGATTATATTTCCTTGAAAACTAAACATTTTCACGATTACCAGGCTTACAGAAAGATCTTTTTATCATACTTAATGGAAATGCAACATTTCCGGTTACCAAACAAATATTAAGCCTCCTATCTTACAAACCCAACTCACAGGTGATCTTGAATATATGTAAGAAACGTAAAACTTCCATGATCACCACTCTCAACATGTGAAAATTCTGTCTCGTATCTTACAACCAAAACACATACATTCACTTAGCTTACTATACGTGTTTTGTAGATGTTTTATCATTGAAAACATGATGCTTTAACGCTATATAGGTAGGCATGGGATCCAGAGATATATGTTTGACATATGTTTCCCGATTACCAAACTTAATAATTAATTCTTGTAATATATGTTCTAAAACGAGGATATTCTCAAAAGCCTATTCATAAATAGACCAACAGTGGCTGAATTGCTCGAACTTGGAATCTGATAATTTATGATTTGCGGTTGAATGATATCATGGGTACTTTATAAAAGTCATGATCAAATACCACTATTCATTTATAATATTTCAATAGTTGACAGAGGTCGCTGTTAAGGAACTGCTTTCCTTCTGATTTATGAATTCCAAATTAGGGACAGTCTGTGTAGCTCTGATAGAACAATTGAAACAAACTTATTTATGTCACCTCAGTCTTCACTTGGTGTTATGATGAAAACTTAATTTTCTAATTGGTATTTCTTTTTACATCAGTACTTTTTTGTATATAAATAAAACTTCAAGTCAAGGACTGTTCAGTGATACAACGTTTTTTATTTCCTATGTAAGATACAGTCCTTGACTTGAAGTTTTATTATTAAACCCCTCAACTCGTGCCCCACTGTCTATATGTTCGATGTGAGTCTGAATCACCAAAAGGTAAGGTCTTTGTACTTTTTTTAAACATTTTAACAGATAATAATGATTTAGTGTATTTCAGAAATAATTATTTGACGTATGCATAAGATTTATGTGTGATTTTGTGAAGGAGAACTTATAAAACACAACAAAGTCGTGTTATGTTTACTTCACGATACTTAAGACATTAACTTATAACCTGGCCTAGTAGTTAACGTAACCATACTACGGGTCCGAAAATTTATCGTTTGCTCATCACTTTGAGGCCTTGATGATCAAATCGCCCTTTTCCATCAGTGTGAGCTTGTGTGTGTCTTCTTATAGCAAAGCCACACTGAGCTGTCTTGCTGAGTTCAGCGAGGGGAATTGAACCCTTGATTTTAGCGTGGTAAATCTGTATTTTCCATCAGGCAAGAGTGGTTATAGAGTTGGCGATGGGGGCTTAGCGTCTAGTCTACCAATTCTAAATTAGAGACATCTATAAGCATTTAACCTTTTGTCTAGCTGTGTTCAAATATTCCTAAACAAAGTGAAGCAAATTATTATTAGTTGGCTTAGAATATTAAATTTGAACGAGTGCTGTTAACATTTGTTTTCTGAAAGCTTTAAAAATTAAGAGAGCTGACCCATTAAAATCAACGCGTGACAAGTGTGACACGGTATTTCCTGGGGTAATTAATGTTTTCAATTTTTAGTGAAAGGTGGTAGAGCTGACCCATTAGAATCAATAAGTAGCAAGTGTGACACGGTATTTCCGGTAATCAATAAGTGTTTTTAATTTTTAGTGAAAGGTGGTAGAGCTGACTGAATAGAATCAAGAAGTACGAGGGTGACACGGTATTTCCGGTAATTAATAAGTGTTTTTAATTTTTAGTGAAAGGTGGTAGAGCTGACTGAACAGAATCAAGAAGTACGAGGGTGACACGGTATTTTCGGGAGTTAATTAGTGTTTTTTTGTTTTTAATAAAATGCGATAAAGGTGACCCATTAGAATCAAGAGGTCAAGTGTGACACGATATTTCCGGGAGTCAGTTAATGTTTTTAATTTTTAGTGAAAGATGATAAATCTGACTGAATAGAATCAAGAAGTAACGAGGGTGACACGGTATTTTCGGGAGTTAATTAGTGTTTTTTTGTTTTTAATAAAATGCGATAAAGCTGACCCATTAGAATCAAGAGGTCAAGTGTGACACAATATTTCCATGAGTCAATTAATGTTTTTAATATTTATTGAAAGGTGATAGAGCTGACCCATTAGCATCAAGAAGTAACAAGTGTGTCTCTGTTTTTCTTGGGATTAATTAATGTTTTTAATTTCTAGTGAAAGGTCATTAGGTACATAGTTCGACAACTGAAACCATTTTTATTAATATATATATATATATATATACGCGTGTGATTTCAGTTCAATGAACATTAAAGGTGTAGCAAATAAATGGTTCATACAACAGTTCTTGTAAAATTCTTATAGAAGCGCAGATGACTCGCCAGATAAATTAGCATGGAGTAACTCCATGTGTTATTACTTGTCTTTAAAATTACACATTTTACTGCCACGCGGTTTAAAACCTCCAGGGATGTCCCCTTGTATGGTGAGTTTTGTATGTCAGAAGATGTTTGATGAAAGATCATATATGGATGGGTTAGTTAATTGGATCAAAAGCTTGCACTAGTGCTGCAGAAATACATTAGTGTTCGGTGCTAGCATGTGGTGTGTCTGGAATTACATTTACTTTTGTTTATTAGAACTTAATGGGATATTTTCGGTTTCTTGAGTCCCAAAGGAGGCATAGATATTTAGTCATGTAAAGAGGAAATAGTATTATCTGTCTCTCTCTCTATCTCTCTATCTATCCATCTGGCGGTCTGTTTGCGTGTCTATTGATTATCTGTGTATCAGTATTTATTTATCTACTTTTCTATCTATTAACTTATATATCTGTCAACAATTACATTCAAGCTTCTACGCCACAGATTTTGTTCTATTAAACATATTATTGTGCATAATAACGTGTGTCACGGTATTATAACATTATAATAAACGTATTGAACTATTTTTCATAAGATAAATTATTTGAACGAATCCACGAACTGATATTTCTTGAGTCGTTCGATACTGCAATGCTCGCGCGCGAATCTTTTAAAAAAATTTTCTGTTTGATAAAGAATTTGCTGTGATAACGCTTGTGATCTTTCGTATGTATGCTAAAATGTTTTGACAATAATTACTTAAATGGGTGTGTTTTCTAACAAAAAAGTATTTATATAATGAAAACAAGAACTATTATTTGAATAGTTTTTTTCCAGTAGTTTCTTAATAATACTGGATAGTTTTTTTTCCTCCCAGTAGTTCTTTAATGTTACAATAATTTATGGTGTTCGTAATTATTTCTTTCTGACGGTAAATTAATGGTTTGTCTTCTGTTGTTAAGACGCGTGTTAGTCATTGTTAAACATTAGAGACAAATGGACTGTTTTGATAACAAAGGATCATATTGTTTAAATGCAGATAAGTTCGAGTGAGAACCCCTCTGTCGGCTGGTGTGTTCGGAGAAAGCTCGTCATTATCGACACGTTTTAAGATATTCAGCCCCATTCATCGAACTCTCTCACCCCCCTGGGTACCAATGTTTTGCAATACAAGTCTATAGTGAAGGATATAAAAACGCTGAAGTTACAACCATTCGAAATCTCCAACACCGAGCAGTGCACTTAGGAGATAAGGCTGTGGATCTGGTTTAATTTACTGGCGCTGTTTGTGACAGTCTCCAAATCGTCGACCAAATCAAACTAGAAGAAGGAGAATGAAAAGCCCTTGTCAGCAATAGAGACAGGACTTTGGAAGCTGCTCTAGTCTAATTGACTTTCATCATCATTAGAGCGATTGTTTTCGCTGAACTGGCAGCCCAGACGGACGCTACCATTAAAGCGATCACATTCTTGATTGCCCCATAAAGTGACCTTTCTACAGGATTAGGCTGACTGCTAGATTGTGTAATCAGAGGTAATGGTCTAAATGACTGTCAAAGAGTTGAGGGATTTAAGTCCACCCTCTGGCCACTTCTTAACAGGCAACATCGGTCTGCTTTTAACGTGGGCCGTGCCACCTTGCTGCCCGAGGCAGTATGAAAAATAGCATCTGTCTTGTGGCCACCTTCCCAGCTGCTTCCGTGAGAGTGAGAAAACAGGCTTTCATTTTTTATGTCTAATAGAAGCCTGACAATAACAAGACACAGAGAGTGGTGACATGATGTGGGACATCTGAAGGTTCTCTAATACTTAAGGTGTCTTAAGAAAATCAGGATGAATGGGAGGATATAATGGAGAGAGAAAGAACTGTGTTGATATAGAGTGATGTGAGCTGTAAACGTTTATTGAAGTCGTGTTTACTTTATTCTTGTAAGAGGTTTTAGTTTCCTACTGAAATATGTTGATTTAAAGTTTGTGAGAGAATGTGTTGTATGTGAATGCATCAACGTAACTAACGCGTTCGTATCAAACATAAGCTTGATGCTCGTCCTGCGTGTATGTTAACTTTCCTTCAGTTTCATATCCGTATCTTTCGTGCCGAAACAGCCACACATTCTCTAATAACCATTCTGCGTATCGATAAGACCGATAACTTACTTTCATTTAAGTTTTTTTCATCGTTTTAAAACATGAAAGGTTCGTTGGGCTTGACAACAGTTTTCAAACTAAATGCGACGTTTTGGACGTTTCTGTAAATCCTATGGGTCTGTGATTATCAGTTATTACCATATGTGTTTGTTAAATTAAAAGGTTTTATTCAAGTTATTTTTAGTCTTATTTGTTCGTTTCTATTATATCGGTAATAATAAAAGAGTTGTGTTTTGAACAGTTTAAGTCTCTGCATTCTAGTAACATTTGCCACTTATATAAACTGGTTTGAAAAACGAACATTTTTATTGCCAAGGTATTGAATAAGTCAGAGTCAGACCTCTTAAAACAAGCCCTATAAAACACCCTTGGATATAGTTTCTGTTGAGGTTAAAAAAAGTTACGGTTGATTTGAAACTTGAAGCTCTGTCTGCTGCTTTTTTGATGGTTTTTTCGGTTATGGATGGTTTTGTTTATCACAGCCGTTCTATTGTTCGCTTATACTTATGGCTGGCTTCCGTAAGTCTGTGGTATCAAGGGACCTTTGGAGAAAAGAAGAGTCTATTGCAGTTATGGCTTGGGGACGCCTACAAAATCTCCCTGACTATGTTAGAGAAGCAAACCTTTGGTCAGAATCAACGTACGCTATAGAGTATTGTTCCTGTCTTCGCTACGGCTCACCTAATCCCATGATAAAGCCATTTCCAGAAATCAGAGTCGAGATTTTGAAAAACCTGTAAATATCTGAATTGCCGTATAAAATCGCCGGGCTGTTCCCCAAAGGATTTATATGATTCTTAGACAATTGCTTGCTGAGCAGAAACGAAATGAAAAACTAATGAAAAACTTGAAAGCAGAGAAGCAAGACCCCATTTCAGCGGGGGGTCTGTAGCGTCGACAGTCTGAGCGGAAAGTCCAGATGATATAAAGTAACCAGTAACCAATAGAGGAAATTATTGGCTCCTCTTTGCAGAAGGCTAGTCGAAACCTCCTGGGAGATGTGGCAGAGGGATGGTGTCATAATGAAATTGCTGAAAACATCCATGAATTACGGGAAATTCCTCCTAGAATCCTCTAGTGGCTAAAGTGGGCGCTACCGTGGAACCTCGAAACACATGCTGTGATGGCTCCGGCGGCGCGTTCAGATTTTCACGGGAAAGTAGGATATGAAACCCGGGACTCTAGAGGCCTCGGTATCCATCAGTGGCTGGCATCGGTATGCCACATCATATTGTGGGTAAATAACAAAACTGTAGGACAGGTCTTGACGTATAAACAACATAGTACGAGACAGTGGTTTACTGACGCTGTGCTGGTTTCAACGTTTAGTTTTCTTAGTTTGTAAGCATAAGAACTTCAAGGTTTTTCTTTCTTTTTTTTCTTAACTTTATTTGTAAAATCTCCCAAGGTGCAGTCTTTCGGTAATGACGTGTTTTTGACAGTTTTGACAAGTGCTGTTTACCATGAAACAATAACTGTCTTAAAACACATTTCTACGATTTTTTTCTTATGTTTTTTTTTGTTTATTTGTTTGACACAAAAGAGACTGTCATAAATGAAGATTGGCTTGTTTCTAGTCGGTGGTCGATAAATTGTGCCAGGTGAAAAGTTGCTCTTGTCACAAAATAAGAATTATCACATTTAAATTAGATTTGACAGTCATCGTGTTTTATAGTTTTACAAGTAAACAAATGTGTGTGTGTGTGGTGATACTTTCTTCCATATAAGTTCATAGAAGCCTCAGAAGTAACAAGTGACGTTGCAACATTATTTTCGGAAGATTTTTACGTGATATTTGATTAGTTGAAGAACACAGTTTTCTTATTTTTTTTTTTTCATGTTATGTAGCTTACTATATTATGTTTACTGTTTTAATATTTACAAAAGTACCTGTGATTCTTGAAAAGCACTTGGTTGAATGATTTCTTTATCATTTCAGTACAAAATGATAATTGGTTGAACGAGTTGATGCCACAGATCCGTGTTTCACTTAAAAGCTGTGAATAAACATAAAGATGGATGACAACAAAAACTGTGTTCCTTTTTAATGCCGTGAGTGAACAGATGGTTAAAACGAGCCATTGCAATAGTTTAATGTTCCATTTTATGCCAAGAGCGATTGTGAAATGGATAAATGAGTCTATGCAATAGACCGTTCCGTTCTATCATAATAAGGGAATACGAGGACGGATGAGTTAGTGTAACTATTTTACATTCCATTTTATGGCAAGAGTGATAACAATATGGTTCGTGAATTTATGCCAAATATCTAACTTTTATTTCAGCGTCATAAGTGAACACGTGGTTTAACAAGCCAATTCAACAGTTTTGGATTCCATTTCTTGGGTTGCTGTGCCTATGCAACAGAACTGTTGATTATGAACTACATTTAAAATATCATTTACCTTAAACAGTAACTCTAAGCTAAAATCTGTCCTATTTTAGTTTTACTACAAATGCTCCTAAATTTTATTAAAAATGGCGGTTATTAGTCTTGTGGTTAACAATGTATAGCCGCCAGTAGCACAGTAGTATGTCTGCGGACTCCAACCGTTAGAAACGAAGTTTCGATACCCGTGAGGGGCAGAGCACAGATACCCAATTATGTAGCTTTGTGCATGATTACAAATAGACAATATATATATCTAAATGAACGGAATAGTGTTTCTAGTTCTGACAGATGCATACAAAGATTATATTTTCCACTAAAAAAGAAAAAAGACGAGTTAAACCTGAGTCCTTACTTAAAAACAAGTGTTTTATAAAATCGCCTATTTCAGATGTGTGTTTTGCATTTTAATTAGTAGTTCTGATTTAATATTTTGTTAAATATCATAATATATGACGACTTCAAATTATTTAACATTGCACTTAGCATACTGTGTATTGTTCGTGTCACGTCCGGATTACCACCACTGGCCCGGCATGGCCAAGTGTGCTAAGGCGTGCGACTCGTAATCTGAGGGTCGCGGGTTCGCATCCCCATCGCGCCAAACATGCTCGCTCTTTCAGCCGTGGGGGAGTTATGTGACGGTCAATCTCACTATTCGTTGGTAAAAGAGTAGCCCAAGAGTCGGCGGTGGGTGGTGATGACTAGCTGCCTTCCCTCTAGTCTTACACTACTAAATTAGGGACGGGTACCACAGATAGCTCTCGAGTAGCTTTGTGCGAAATTCAAACACAAACAAACAAACAAAGTATACTGTGCGGGGAAAAAACTAAACATTATTTCATAAACATAAATTCTGGAAATATTATAGGAATATCTTAATTTTCATCATAATATCTTACATGATATTAATTTATTTGAATCCTAATGGTCTGAATTATATACGTAGAATATTTTATATAGTTTATTAATATCCAAAAAATGGGGTTGTAATTCAATACGATATTAGTTTATAGTCAATTATCTGAGCTTTTAGGTGGCTCAGCAATAAATCTGATAGTTTATGACGTTAAAATTCTGGATTTGATACCTGGAAAGAGCACAGAAAGTCCTAGCGTAGGTTTTTGTTTAACAACAAGAATACGAAAAAAAATAAAAATATCGTATTTTATGTCATTATTGCTACCTACTATCCTGAAATTAAACGTTTTTATAATTCTAGCATTTAACCTAATAATAACCTCACTATTAATATTTACCCAATACAGAATAATATCGAATGCGATGATATTTTGTTAGCTGTTAAGCGCATACCTTCAAAAGGAGCTATCTGTGCTGTGCCCACTTCACGTATCGTAACTCGGTTTTTGGCGTCGTAAGTCTAAGAACTTAACTCTGAGCTTCTGGAGGTATACCATAATCTAAATTATTATATGACCCCCTGTATGTGCTTAAGAACCATTATGGCCTTTCGTAGAATGATATAGGGGAGCTAGATCCGAATGCCTAACCCCTAAGTCCCCTCTTTAGAGGTCCGTATGTCTTCTACGTAAGTTTAACAACTATTTCAGCTGGTGTGCGATAATGACTTGCTTTATACTTGTTTCCTCTTTTGGAATACGGCTGGTAATACTCCCCCCCCATTCAGTGACTGGGAGGATAATTTTGAGTGCTTAAAACGCTAGAACTTCAGGTTAGTTTCCTTCGACGGATATAACTCGGAAAGTTTAACGTGCAGTCTTGCGCTAAGGCAAGACAAGCAGTATTTGTTTGTTGTTAGGCGCAAAGCTACACAGTCGGTTATATATGTTGTGCCAACCGCAAATATCGAAACCCGATTTCTAGCATTGCAAGCCCTGTTTACTATCCTGAGCTACCGATATACAACAAACAATAACGGATAACAGTATTAACACGTTTGACTTAGTAGTACACTTAATAATTCATATCTTTATTGAGAATGGATATGAGTACTTTGAACATAAACCATATGTCAAATAATAACATTACTTTTATTTGTATATTTTAATTTAAATTTGTAAAATGTTACAAAATATTACAATGTACTATTAATATTCATATTTGTTTGTTTTTTTCAAAATTGATCACCCGACATATTTCCACACGCTAGTAATATCATCGAATCAAATATTTTCCATATCTTTCCATTCAGTATCCTTGAGATGCGGAAGGAGAAATCACGAGACGCCGCGAGGTCCAGGAGAGGCAAGGAGAACTACGAGTTCTATGAACTGGCTAAAATGTTGCCACTTCCTTCTGCCATCACTTCTCAGCTGGACAAAGCCTCCATAATTCGGCTGACCATCAGCTTTTTAAAACTTCGGGACTTTTCGAGTATCGGCGACCCTCCATGGGGCAGAGATGGACCATCTGCTACCAAAATTTTGAAAGGTAGGATTCTTAAAAAAAACCCAATATTTTTGTCATAATGCCTGAACTGAGAAACAAGTTTTGTAATAAATATACTTATTGGAGTGATTAAGAAGCAATCGTATATTATGGGAGGAGCTGATTTTTATATTAAGTATATTATATAATGTTACGTATTACGATTTACCTTGAAAGAGTCTCTGAGTTATTATGTTACGTACAATAGATATTACGATTTCAACTAACCGGAAATTTGAATTTATAAGTTAATTAAATGTTTATGTATTAAATTTATCATATTTTCCAACAGGATTGATACATACTATTCTTTCTCATCACAAATATATTTTAACATACAAACAATATAATTTATAATAACTATTATTGCAAATAATTATTAAAAATATTGGTTCATTTACAAAAGTTTTACAAGCTTAGAAACTATACTGTGTCTTATATCTGGGCTAGAACTGAGTATTCTCTCGACGGTCCAGGTCCACAACGAACAAATTAATTCTGAGTTGATATTGTTACAATTCGCTTGAGCTAGCTAACTCGGCTGGCCTCATGTCGCTTATAAAATAATTTTTACCAATGAAGATAGTTAATGTCTTCACAAAACTACTAATGTCCCTATTTAATTCACTGGGGTTAAACAGTTTGTAACGTTCAAAATCTGTATACGCACAGTTACGACAGAAAGTGTTCGTACCCCTGCGTCCCGAGTAGTTTTTTCCTTATAACTTAAAAAGTATCGCAATTAGGCTAATAGACGTATAATTTATATTATAAATATTATATTAACACACATCTTCATAAATTTTATGTAACTTGAACGACAAATAAACTGTTTATAAACAAATAACCAAAAATAGGAGGGTAAGAAAGTGTTCGTACATTTCAGAACGTGTGAAAAAACTGATATTCCTGTAAAAATTTTGTTTAGTTTGGCCAATAAACTACATTATACCATTCCAGAACTAAACACTGGGTTCATAACTATTGGAATTCAACCAGCAAAAAATTTACTTCCGGCAATTTAGCGCCGTCTCCGTCATTATCTGCTTGGTCATCATGGCGAACAGGAAACAACTGTCCAGAGATTTAAAAAAACCCAATTATTGTAAAATAAAAGTCTCGTGTGTCTCTCTCCGGTATTGCTACACAACTTAATGTGTCGAAATCTACTGTTCAAAGCATAATTGCCAAGTTTAAGCTCACAGGATCGACAGCTAACCTTCCTCGATCCGGACGCCCCACCAAAATTCCAGAGAGAACCAAGAGGAAGGTTCTCAGAGCAGTTAGTAGGAACCCTCGTTTAACACGTACGGACATAAAGAAACTGGTAAGGGAAACTTGGGTTGAAGTAATCACCTCTACAGTTACGAACATGTTACGCTATTCTGGGTTCAAAGTATGCCGTCTTCGTAGAACTTCATATTTAAATCCTGTTCATTTAAAAGCACGATTGAGGTTTGCAAGAAAGCATGTAGATAAACCCTTCACCTATTGGAAGAGTATTCTTTGGTCAGACGAGATTAAAATCGAGCTTTTCGGCCACAATGATGTTTCCTATATTTTTCGTAAGAAGGGGGAACGAAATCTTCCAAAGAACACCTTCCTTACAGTTAAACACGGAGGTGGCTTGATCATGCCATGGAGTTCCTTCAGCTCTTCTGGTGTAGGCAGCCTTCACCGCGTCAACGGAATCATGAAAAAAGAAGAGTACGTTGATATATTAGGCACTTATATCAAGAATGATGCTCGGAACTTGCGGTTTGGGCGTCGTTGGATCTTCCAGCACGACAATGACTCTAAGCACACGTCGAAATATGTCCAATCCTGGTTGCAGAGGAACAATATAAGCGTTCTGGAATGGCAATCGCAGTCACCCGATCTCAATCCAATTGAAAACGAAGACCGGGGTTCATCAGCGTCATCCGAAAAACTTGCAAGAGTTGGAGGCCTTCTGTAAAGAAGAATGAAAGAAAATACCAGTCGAGTACTGTCAAACGATTGGAGGGCTATGAGGAGAGATTGCGCCAAGTAATTCATCTGAAAGGCTACACAACTGACCATTAAAGTAGATGCATGAACACTTTCTGCCCCTCCTATGTTTGATTATTTGTTTATAAACAGTTTATTTGTCGTTTAATTTACATTAAAATTTATGTGGATGTGTGTTAGTATAATGTTTATAATATACTTTACTTTCGTTATCCTAATCGTGATACTTTTTAAGTCATGATGAAAAAAACTACTCACGACGCAGGGGTACGAACACTTTTTGTCGTAACTGTACCTGGTCAAATTCTGTATTTTTCTATCAATAAGCGTCAATCACAATTATAGCTTCCGAGGCTTATAGTATACTAACTGTAGCTGACAAACGATACATAACTGCCTCTCGGCTAACTTTATATCAATCAAGCGAGATTTTCGAATGTTCGACCATGTTGCATCCAAGACACGATAGTATTTTTGTAAATCACATTGTTGATTCTCGCTCGTGATAATCTTTTACAAATTTAGATAACAGAAGAACTTGCGCAATAATAATAATACGCGTCACATGCATCAAAAACTATACTGAAACAGACGTTAGGTATTAAAATAAATGTATAACAGTAAATATGTAACAATAATAAGACTTACCTACTAAAACGTTTAGAAGGCCAGAACATTCTTAAAGTGATTGTACGTGGACCAAGAATTGTGGAAATGCAAATTTTGCTTTACTTGTTTGTTCACCTGAACGACAATTATTTTACCAAACTCTGAGCTAAGCGAAATCAAAGAACTATACGGTTCAGGCATAGCAGTTCTTAGTCTTTGAACTACAGACTAAACGAAAGTTAACCAATCAACAACACTTGTAGCCTGAGACGGTTACTCTTTACTGAGTAGCGGAGATGAACGGTAGTAATGATGAAAGAAATAAGTACACTGTGTTTAGAAATAAATTACCAACTTATGTTAAAAATATGATGAAACTGATTATTATATTTTACATTCATATAGTGATACAAAGAGAAAGCGAAGTTGCATTAGTAATTTATTATTGAACAAATCGTCGATAAAACAGTGTATTGGTGACATAACATCTGGTAGTTATAACGGACTTTTTAAGCCAGTGTTTTCCAACAGAAATGGGCCAAAAACGAAGATGCTGAAATAATTTTAATTCTAAATAAACAATGAGCCGATAAAAATTATATCGAATTAATTGAATGATGCGGCATGTCGAAAGGAGATATTGTTTTTCTATGACACTGTTTTTCAATCATCATGTTAAAGTTGTAGGTTGGGAGGGAGCTCAAACTTATTCACATCAAGGGAGTCTCGGTCTAAAAAGAGTTTGGAGCCACTGCTCTGAGCAAAGCGTGTTTGTTTTTAATGAAATAGAAAAAAAATGAGTAGAAAAATTAATCACTATGATAGTAAATGTAAATTTGATACTCAATAATGTAACTAAACAAGTTGTTTTTGAAAGAAACACCAATAGTCAAAAAGGGGAGTTAAAAGACAACAGTAAAAGATAAATATATCGAGCATATTTTCAAAAATATTATAAAAGACAACTGACCCTGGAATTAGCGATTTTGCTTTGTTTTCTGGATAATAGAAGGGATCGTAATAAAACTATGCAAGAAGTTATTTAAGTTTGATGTGAAATTGGTATTAATGATAACAAAATATGGATTTGATATAGTATTTGATTAAATATATCAATAGTTATTGTTAAAAAGTATACAATGTGGGAATAAGAAATAACTGTTTACGTTTTTGAAAAGTTAACTAACTGGCAGTACTTTAATAGTTAATATTGATAACAAATATCCTGACAAATTGATATAAATACAGAAAGTGATACGTAAGGAATTGTTTTAATTATATGTTAATGATATATCAGATACTATATTTATAGCTTATAATAAGAATTTATGAGATTTAGATCAAACGATTAATTTGTCATTCGATACTTAAACTATTGGCTTGGTAATAGCGATTTGTTTTTAAATCTTGAATAACAAATTTACACTTTTTCACGATAAAAATTAAAATATTAATAATAAGGAAATACACATACGTGTGTGTGTATATGAATCGTGAAATGTGCTCATCAACATTGTTTTGGGTATTACCATTGATGGCAGAATAAATTGTTCGGAGCACGTAAGAACCATTAAAGATCTTACAAAATATAGAGGCATAAGAAACAAAATAAAGTATTAATGAATAAAAAGTTGGGGAACGTTATGCTACAACTTTATCAATCAACATTTAATATACTCAAATAGTTTTTGGGGATACTCGTCAGAATTTGATATAAACTCTTTGAAGTTTCTTCATGAAAGGTTTACGACAGTAAATTTGGGTTTAAATTTTTTACATTCTATGTATTAGTCATTTAATAAAAAAAAAAATATTAAATATTTGTGAAATAAAGTATTATTTAGTAGGTATTTATGTTAATAATGAAAAATACATACACTGATATATTCAGTCTTCAATATCTTATTTTGAAAAATAACGAAAACATTCACAGCCATGATACAGTAATAGATTCAGATTTACATTTTCTGCGTTTTAAAACCTCCAATAAGTCAGTGACTGATAACTTAAGTAGGGATAAAAATTTTAAACACTTTATCAAATAATATGTAATAAATTAACTCGTTAAAATATTTTTAAAATTATTCACTTGGCTGTTTTGTTTTTACATTCAATTAAAAACTATATTATTGTCAGACAGTAATATCCATTGTAGTATGTGCTGTCATTTTTTACATTTTGTAAATGTTTCTTTCTTATTAGAGACTTCGTTTATACATTCTATTTTTTTCTGTGCCTTCTTTTTCTCTACTACATTGGTTGTAATTTTAAAAATAAGCTATTAATTAATTACAACATATTGTATCATCTAGTTCATGAATGAAATTGACTTGATCGTCACTAAAAGCTGAAAGTGCGAAGCATATTTTTAGAACTACATCTCGAATCCAGGATCCTCGAACGAGACCGCGATTGTGCCTTTATTTTCTGGAACCAAAAATGATATTTCTCCCAATAATAATGCTTGTAAAACCGTTGTTGTAAATACCATCACTATATTCAGCTATTAAGAATAAAACTACAAACTCCAGAACACGTAATTTTATTAAAAACTTAAGAATTCGATTTGTGTCTTTTTTAAAGAACAAACAAATATCTAACATACAGTTAAAGGTCAACATAAGCTTAAACGATGGGTTCTAAGGAACTTATTTTACTGGAATTTGTATTCTCGATATTAATAGCTTCAACGTTACTCTGAAAATTGCACTTAAACACTTTAATTCAGATTAATTTTAAGTTTTCAAGCATTGTTTCTATAAACTATTAGACTGTCTAGGACTTCAGCACTTAAATTAGAGTAAGCTAATTATGTTGTTCAGAGTCTAATTGGTTGTATAGCCTAGTCTGTTGATATACAGAATACCACAACCTAAAGAGCTATCGCCGATGATCAAAGTAAAATATCATTCACATCTAAGGGCAGTTCTAAGTTTTTGAACACTTCCATCTTTTTTATGTTTAAAGTTATGGACTAGTTTTGTGTGTGACGGACTACAGTAATTCAGGAACGTGAAAAGATTGGGTTTGTTTTAAATTTCACGCGAAGCTACACAAGGGCTATTTATGCTAGTCGTTCCTAATTTAGCAGTGTAAGACTAGAGGGAAGGCAGCTAGTCATTACCACACACCTCCAACTCTTGGGGTACTCTTTTACCAACAAATAGTGGGATTGATGGTAACATTATAATCTCCCACGGCTGAAAGGGCGAGCATATTTAGTGTGATGGGGATTCGAACCCGCAACCCTCACATTACGAGTCGAGTGCCTTAACCACCTGACCGTGCTTACTAGAATCTTGAAATCAAAGTCTATAGCAAGATATAACTTTACATTTAATATTTTTTTTAGACTGGCGAGTTTTGAAAGTTCTCAACGTGTGTCCTTAAATGTTAACGGCTAGTTTTTTTTTTTTCTAATTTAGTATGTAAATGTAAGCTAATATCTTTTTAATATGTTTCTTATTTCTGCTGACTCCGTTGTGGTATCTAATTAACACATTAACGTCCATATCTGTGTAACTATAGTTCCATGAGTTGAAGCATTAATGTCCGATTTTGCTATGGCACTTGTGTGACCACGCTTCAATGGTTTAAAGTTTTAATGTCTCCTTCTTTTTTAGGCACTTGTATGGCCACATTCTCACAAGTTTCTCTACAGCACTTGTGTCACCACACTTACATAATTTAAAACATTAATATCAGTTTCTCTACGGTATTGTGTGACCATAAACGTTGGTGTCCGTCCTTTTTTGGTGACATTGTGACCACACTTACATCATTTATAACATTAGTGTCCGTTTTTCTGCGGTATTGGTGTAACTATATTTTCATACTCTAAACCATTAACGTCTGTTTCTATATAACGAAGTCTCTGAGCACATAGTTTAAGGCCCATAAGTACATCCTGTTTGTTTTTTTCCAAACTTAAGTGCGTTGGTTCCACCACAAGATTGCTTCAGGAGAGATATATAAAAACATCGGATATTAAAAACTCAATATTCCACTAGCATCCAAAAACAATCGTTAGAGGGCGGTGATATTTAGTTGTCTAAACAAAAGTTAAAACTTTTATTTTATATAGGAACGGCAGTATTTAATAGGAACTTGGGTCCTTTTCTGGAGCAGTAAGTGATCTAAACGTACTGGAAACCACAGTTACTCTACAACAGAGGACTGGTTTTAACTCTGAATGTCAGCTTCTGTTACTACATGATGTGGCATGTTCATAGGGTGCTTCACTCTGCGGTAAAGCTCTAATTTTCTCAGCTGGCGAACCAGGTTCGAATACGTAAGATATCACAAAATACTTCCCGCACCTTAAGCTGTGGATGTGATAATAACAGTCACTCTCTTAGCGTTGATGGAGGAGAGGAGAGATTAGGGCTAATTGCTGGCTATCCTTCCTTGTATCTGGTCAGTTTTAAAATCAGGGACGACAGTAGATAGCTTTAGTAGTTTACCCATAAATACATATGCTCATAATGTAAAACATTAGCGTGCCTTCTGATACGGCGCTAATGTGATTATGTTTCATAAGTGAATACAAGTGTATCTCTGCTACAGTAATAGTATTGTTACATTTACCTCATTCAAAACATTAATTGTTTAGAGTTAAACACAAAGCTACACAATAGGTTATCTCTCCTCTGTCCACCACGGGTATCGAAACATGGTTTCTAGCGTTGTAAGTCTGAAGACATACCGCTGTGTCATCTCGGGAGAAGCACAAGAAACATTAATACCTCATAACTCTTTCTGTTTTGGTACTGCTAGGATCACACATACCTGATTTGAAACGTTCTTAATAAAGCTTTTTCTTCTGTAAGCAGAACTGTATGTGTACTTACGTTCTTTACTGTAATTAACATTGTCTGTTCCTACTAAATTAAACCCGTAGTGATTCCTGATACAAAAATGTATGGTGATATTTCCAATACTTCAAATCTGATTTTTACTTGTTATATTGTGCTCAAATTTGTACAACACATGGTCGGATGTGGCCTAGTGGTTACCATGCCAATCTTAGGATTCGGGGTTTCCGTGACTCGCAACTCAGTGCAGCAAAAACGCGATCCATATTTTGCACCCAAGGTGCGTTATAAGAGTGACAACCAAATCCTATTATTCAATGAGAATAGCAAAGTATTGTTAGTAAGCTACTTTTTATCTAGTATATCAGTTCAAAGTCAGAGACAACTGACGCAGATCATGCTAATGTAGCTAAGCATTAATATTTGAAACAAAGCAAACCATATTCTTGATAACTAGAAGTAAAATGTCCTAGTAAGGTCGAAACGTTGTTCTCTCCTTATCAATAAAAGTGTTAATACCCACACCAGCCGTTCTGAGATACAAACCAAACCATATTTCATTCAAGAATCTCACTAATAAATGTTTCTTCTACCGGTTTACGATCATATTTCTACAACTTAAACACCAATACTACTTTCTAATATGACCATATTTTCACACCTTAAACGCTAATGTCCGTTTTTCTTACGTACGAGTACAATAATATTTTCACACCTTAAACGCTAATGCCCGTTTCTGTTATGATAGTAGTGTTGTAACATTTCCACACTTTGAACACTATCCGTTTGTGTCATGGTACCGATATTGTAACGTTCCCGCTCTTAACATTAATGTCTATTTCTGTTGTGGTGTTGATGTTGTAGCCTTCATTATCCTAACATTTTTAATGTCTGTATCTACGCCGTACTAATATTATTATATTTCTATAATCCAATACTACTGGCTGATGCAACATTAGTTTTGTCACATATCTATAAAATGTAAGCACTAACCCTTCTTTCTGTTACAGTACACTAATGTTGTTACAGTTTTTATAA
Organism: Tachypleus tridentatus; assembly: GCF_004210375.1. Classification (NCBI taxonomy): domain Eukaryota; kingdom Metazoa; phylum Arthropoda; class Merostomata; order Xiphosura; family Limulidae; genus Tachypleus; species Tachypleus tridentatus. The sequence goes on along the minus strand of NC_134825.1, from coordinate 149,816,756 downwards.
TGTCAACATTCATGCGAGTGGTCACATTTCCACGTAGTGTAAGTGCTCTTTTTCTAATGAAATTAAAGACATAACGACTACTATAATGTGACACCAAGGGTTTAAAAATTTAAGAATAATTATAATTAGGACCTAACTAGATAGTTTCTCGTGGTTTCTCGCGTGTAATAATAGAAAGCGATAATTTTCATCCTCGAACCTCTCCCTGGCACTAACAGTAGAAGAAAGAAATTCAGGGACCAACCAACGCCTGTCCTAACTTTACATCATTAATAGATTTCATTCCTTGTATAGAAGTAGTTTTGAAGAAATTATTGATTCAGTGTTGTTAACTCAGAACTACAGGTCTACCATAAAAAGAGCTATGTCGACTTCAACGACAAGCCGCACTAAAAGGACATCATAGTCAATAAGTCGCTTACAGCCCTGTAAGGCCGTACCCCTGTATGTCGAGCAGAGCCCATAAAAACCTAGATGTGAGTTCTTTTGAATTCTGAGAGGAGCACAAATGGCGTCCATTGTGGCCCTGCATTATTCATCAAAGCTGGCCTCCCCCTGCCAAGGTTCCGGATTTGGATATCACTTAGTGCCGAGTAATTTCATTTTGGAAATGGAATTGGATTAGGGCTAGCTTGCTGAACGGGAAGGCCGCCTATGATTTGATTTACATGGGAGAAAGGCAAGGAGAGGAAACAGCTATCGCCGTGGTCTCTATGTGCAGGTGTGATCGACTGTTAGTGTTGTAGCATACTGTCGGAGAAATTGTCGCCCCTGTGAAGTCGGTTTGCTGGCAAAACACGTCAAGCAACTCTTCAGTCATTACCATAGTTTCTCGAAATCTTATTATTGTTTTTAATTTACCAGAAGTAGAAACATTAAATAGTTCAGTTTAACATTGACTAAATGTATCACATAGAAACTGTTTAGATTAAAAAATTCATTAAAACATACGTTCATTTATAATCCATTTGTTAAAAACTTGACTGTATGCATTAAGATAACTACTAGTTTGTAAGTCATGTATTCCATCCTTTATTCAATGTTACTTTAATAAACATCATTGGTTAAAGTGTTTAACACGAGCATTTAGTTTTGTTTTTTAGTTTATTATTATTTTATATTTATATTTATGAGGATTACTTTGCAGCGTTAAATTAATATGGTCCCCAGTTAGACAGCGGTGATTTACGGACTTACAGCGCTAAAATCCGAAGTTTGATTCTCTGCGGTGAATACAGCAAATAGTCTAACGTGGCTACGTTATCAAACATCAAACAGAGCTTAGTATGTGGATTTAGGAGTATCTAAACACGTAAATTGGATAACCTGGTGAAATATTACTGGGATTACAGCTGAGGAATCAATGCATTCTAGTTATTATAAGCAAGAACTTTGTATTAAATTGGCATTATTCTTTACTGAATTAATATTTAGTTTTGATATCTGCAGACAAATAGGTGTAGATCAGAAGTAACAACAACCGTTAACTTCTTCGTGGACATTACGAAAACCATTCTTATCCAAATATCTGAATATTAGTGGTTTAATTTCATAATCGGTCTAGCTAACGTAACTCAAAAATGTTTTATAAACAATTCATACGTACAGGGTACTATTAGGTTTTATGGTAATCATTAAGTTGAACTAATTATTTTTATATCCACAATCATTCTTCTTTTCACAATACAACGAACAAGTGTTATTTTTGTGTTTGTTAAGCTGGTTGTGATTAATCCTGTTCTGGAAAACTCTTTCATGACCTTTATTTTTCTTTGACATTTAGTAACTGAAAACTAGAACTATTATACAACAGAAAGAACACTAATCACTAGTTTCTTCTTCTAACTTTGGGATTATGGTTTAGGTAAAACTGTGACTGTATTTGCTAAAGTATATTTATGACTCGTTTTCTTTCCGTCAATGGTAATTTGGAAAAATAAAACTTTTGCTCTATTTACCAGAAAGTACACCTCTGACCTTTATCTCCCATAATGTTGGTTTAGAATGAATAACTTTAACTGTATTTACCAGAAAGTACACCTCTGACCTTTATCTCCCATAATGTTGGTTTAGAATGAATAACTTTAACTGTATTTACCAGAAAGTACACCTCTGACCTTTGATATCTCCCATAATGTTGGTTTAGAATGAATAACTTTAACTGTATTTACCAGAAAGTACACCTCTGACCTTTGATATCTCCCATAATGTTGGTTTAGAATGAATAACTTTAACTGTATTTACCAGGCAGTACAGAGTACATTTATGGCGTTTGATATCTCTGAGAGCATTGGTTTAGGATGGATAAAACTTTACCTATATGCGCCAAAAATGGTAACACCAATGCTGGAAAATGGTCCTGAACTCCATATATCCTCGAAAAATAATGCAGGCGGCAGTTAGATTTGGAAACACTCCTCAGGTGTATCTGAGGAGATTTTTGATAATAAAAATTATTTACGTATCTCTGACTTATTCCATACAAATATATTATTGGAAAAAACCACAAATTTAAGTGTCAACCTTATTTTTAATAACAACTCTAATTTTATCATCATTTTCAAATTATTGTTTCGAATTTGAAAAACTTTGATCTGCTATTGTAGGTACATGGGTGATAAGTTTGTCATTTTGGGAACTCTAGTAAAACTTCCTAATTTATCGAAACATTTCATAGCAAACATAACACAATAAGTTTGGTTTGAATTTCGCGCAAAGCTACACAAAGGCTATCTGCGCTAGCCCTTCCTAATTTAGCAGTATAAGACTAGAGGGAAGGAAGCTAGTCATCACCACCCACGGCCAACTCTTGGGCTACTCTTTTACCAACGAATAGTGGGATTGACCGTCATATTATAACGCCCCCACAGCTGAAAGGATGGGAATGTTTGGTGTGACGGAGATTTGAATCTCGGACCCTGAGATTGTGAGTCGAGTGCCCTGGCCTTAAAGAATATGAGCAAGGGCTAATGATTAAAAGATCCTACGTATATAGGCTAGAGCTGAAAACCAGCTAGGTGAGCTTAGCATGTTAAGTTACTCCCAATATTTTGACTTGTTTTCTTCTCTTGTAATGAGGGTGAAGAGGTAAATGAAATGTCAGTTATATACACCAGAGTTTTCGGACATTTATGACGCTTTTAGTAAGTCACTTAATATTTGCGATATCTTTAGAAGGCTACTAAAGATGTGTATGACATGTTATTTGCAGGCTAACTATAATGTGCGACATGTTTAGTCGCCTTAATATAATGTATGGGATACTGTCTTAAAGCTAAGTTGAACATGTGGTAGTATTAGTGGACTACACAATATATACTGTTGCATTTAATTTAACATAATTAGTTGGCTATCTATTATATATGGTATTCTTAGCAGGCTTATAATGCTACGTATAATTGATCTAACCCTAACGTACTTCCTGAAATGTGTAATAATATTAACAAATAGTATTAGGTTAGTAAGCTGTGTTGTATATGTTATATTGTAGTTCTAGTGTGAAGGATACTGTTATTAAACTAGTGAATATTTTAAGTACTTAATTGATGTTTGTAATATTGTTTGCAGGCTATCAGCAACAATTTTTACATGATTGCGAGCATATCTACGATGTGGAATATTTTTAGCAGAGTGTTAGATATGACTTCTTCTCATATTTATACAGTATAACCATATGACATGGCACGTTAATCGTACGTTTTAAGAACTATTCATACATGTTAATACAGTCACGTGTCGCAGAAGACGCGACCAACGACATCATAGGCAAAATATTCAGCATCTACGTATTTGATTAACTGGAAATTCCTAAGCATTGGGCAGTGCAATATTTTCATGTGTATATTTCTGGTTAAAGTGAATTATCACAGCCATTTTAGAAGAAAGCTTTCCGTATAGCAAGATAATTAAACTATCATAACAATTTCGTGAAGACTGAAAAAATCACACGTCAAGACGTTCAGGACAGCAAAGAGCTGCAAAACCACTTCCAAGCCTAATCAAAAGCAACGCCGTCGTCTGCAAATGTAAGTATTTTACAATGAAACGTTTTTTCTGGCACAACCAGATTTTTATATGCTTCACAAGTTTCAACCATATCTGGAAATGAGCTGCTTTTTCATGAGAAAAGTAGCCAAAGAATCTGGAATTACAGCAACTCCTTTCGACAACACATCTGTTAAGCCCTTTGATGGTAGCATTTTGTGTCTTTAACCTGCTTAAAGTTTTGTTTTTTTAAACTGACTCTACGTTTAATGGAGAGGCCGTGGAGGATTCATCACGATGGATGGTCTAAGGGTTGACCTATCTGTTCTTCGTAGAAACTTTTTATGATTGAAATTGTAATGTAGAGCAACAGTGTGCAGTCATGATCATGAGAGTGAATGTGATTTACGATGGAGAACGTAATTCTAAGGACAGTACAGACCCAAAACATCATTCCCATAAAGTATGGTTATCTCTCAATATGGGTGATATTGATGTATTGTAATAGCAACTTATTTCATTGGCGCTCGTTTACTTCATGGACCATAATAAATAAATATATCTATATATTAAACAGAAAATAATCTTGAATTATTATTTTTTTCTCGTACATAGTTTTAGTAATGTCTTTGTATTTTCAGATATTAGTCATTGTATATCTGCAATTGTTTATTATTTGTGTTACTCGTCAAAAATTGATTGACCTCTCACACCAAGGCTCGTGAGACGAATGTCAACTCCACACATATATGTCAAGGCAGGATTTACTGACTTGATATATCACACCACCAATAGTAAACATAGCCTGTTTACAGGGTTGAAAGATAATATTTAAGATGAACTTAGAATCCCCTTGTGTCATATTTTATAATGGATTTACTTCTTTCTGGTTATTCTGTGCCTGACGACAAGGTTTTGGAACTCTTATCAACTAAGTTGTCATTTATGAAAATTTAAAAGCGCACTTATTTTTTTAAATATTTATTCATTATCTGAGCTGGTAATGAACAACAGAAAAGGAGAAAAGAAGAGAGGGGTGAAATGAACACCAATGAAAACATGAAAAGAAGGGGGAGCACAAGAGAGTGCTCTCGACAACCAAAGTAAGATAGGATACATTCTTAATATACAGCCCTCCAGTGGGAAAGTGGCAAGTCTGCGGAGTCGTACCGCCCAAAACTGGGTTTCAATACCTGTGGTGGGCAGAGCACAGATAGCCCTTTGTGTAGCTTTGTGCTTAATTACAAAACATACTAATAATAATGTAGAACAACTGCATTTTGTATACCGGCATTTCAGCCCGTACGTACGTATAAATAAATGTTGCACGTGGTTGATGCGAGATAAACTAGTAGGACAAGTGACCTATTTAGGGCGCTTCTAAGACTTTTAAATGATTTGCATACGTGTAGGATTCTCCTTTTCTACAACGAAATACTAGCTACATTAATAGATTTCAACTGCCATCAGAACAAGGCAGGCAGACATGTTAGTTATTGTTTATCAGGACTTATCAGCAGAATAACGAATGAGGACTCCTCAGCTGTTACAAGACAGAGAATAAAAGGTTGACATTGAAGTTAAACATTAAAATGGCAAGAAAGCAATTGTGTCAGTTGTTGACACTTAGGAATAACGAGCAATATAACGAACGAAGACTATAAGATATAAGTGATAATTTATGCTTTAATTTAGCAATGGTGGGGTTGTTAGGACTAGTCAGAGAATGATATATTGATACTGATTTCAAACATTAGCCTGCCAAGAGGACGTTTGTCAGTTGTTGAAAGCGAGGACTAAGTAGAAAAGTAAGGAACGAAGACTCGTCTATCGTTACTAAAGCGAAAAATATAAATGGATAATTTGGCATGGAAAGAAAGTCATCTCTTGATAGTCAGAAAGAAACAAAAACAAAGAGAATTGGTCTAAATTAAACCAATTACACAGAAAGCAAGGAAAATTTTCCATTCTCAGTCATTTGAAATGCATATGTTTACAAGGCGTGACTGTTAAAAACCAAAGAAACATAATTCTCTATTGTCCGTACTGCGTAAGTAGATTATAGTCTGTATTACCAGTAAGTCAATTAATGATTTGTTGATTCTTGTACATGCCTGATAGAATTATAGCAACCAGAATCTTTTTTATCATAATACTTGTAATGGTTAAATCATTTCATTTTGGGAGACCTGCCATTGTCAGTTTGTTTTCCCTTAGCAAATCTTCAGCGATCGGAATATTCGTATTTAGTAGACTTGTAATGATTCTGGTTCTTTGACAGATCTATAATGGCTAATTCGATCTTCTCTTACAGAGTGATAATGGTGGGGTTGTAATTAAAATGTGGTTTCTCGACAGACAATATACTGTTTTGTTAGACGTGCAACGGTGAGGTCTACACTAGTTGGTTTATTGCCTTCCTGAGGACTGGTAACAATCAGATCAGTTTTATTTTACATATCTGTACTGACTACATTGTTAACTTTTTCAAAGTATCTGATGCGATAAAACTAATGTAATCTATTACGTCTGCAGTGATATAAGCATTGTTCTCTAACAGATCTACAATGGTCAAATAGTTTTCCTCTGACAGATCTGCAATAGTTTTTTTTTTTTTGTAAAGAGAAACGGACAGTATTTGGAATGGTATTCTTTGATAGACGTTCAATGGTCTGAATGCTGTTTTGATGGCTGTACAAAAGTAAACTTGCCATCTTGTGGTGGACCTGCAAGGCCACATTATTATTCTCAGGTACAGACTCGACAACCTTGCATCAACCTTCTCTGATAGGCTTTCAATTATTACGATTTTTTTCATAGAAATTCTTTGTTTTTGAACAAAGCTACATTTGGGTATCTACTGTTTCCATCGCCGGGATTTTAGCATTGTAAGTCCGTTAACTTACAGCTGTCCCTTTGGGGAACCACAGAAATGCAAAGATGAGAAAGTTTTATGTTGCAAAAACTCAAAAGTCAAGATGTTAATTAATGTTTTTCTTAACGTGATTTTTGTTTTTCTGAGATTCTTGACCTTTGACGGGTTGATACTGTTCTGTGATAATCAGCTAGTGTACATGTATTAAAGATGACCTTTAACTCTTACAAAAATGCTAGTGGTTTCTAGAATTGAAAATGACCACAAGAACTGAACTCTGACTAGGATACAAAAGAGTTTTGTTTTCCCTCTTTTTTCCTCCAAGATTTCTTTAATCACATTTTCAGTGTTTCCATGGTAGTTGTTAAATCTCGAGATCGTCTACTAATCGCACGGGTCTGATTGCAAACACTTGTTCCATTGCAAGGAACGTGACCTTTTTCTCTGAGACTTGGAGCTGAGCCATGAGGTAGGCTGCACAATGGTACTTGGAGAGTGTTTTTGTGTTATGAAATTGTCCTTTTGGTTCAGATCACGTCGTAAGATCGTGTCTGCCAATACGTGAGCTGACGAGTAGGAGGTGCTTAGTCAGCTGGGGTCACGTGCCACTCACGAGGCATGCGTGTGTAATTAGTGGTCTTTCCATGTTTTTAAAATAAAAATAATAATTTGGAAATTGTTATTCAGTGCACAACTTTATTGTTAACACAAAGCTATTTCCTACCATTCCATCTAAGAAAAGCATCAAAGATCATGAATTTATGAGTTATGATCCAAACTAAGGGCAGATTTACCAATATTTGGAAAACACGCTACAAAAGAAACTTTTCGAACCAGCAAGTTCCATTATTTGCTGTCGTTAAAGAAGAATAAAGTTATTTGGATAGAAACAAAAATACCAAATATGTACTAACGCCTGTAAGCTCCAGAAATAAAAAAAAAAATCAACCAACTAGCATGCGTTTCACATGAATCATTTATTTTTGATTTGGTTTGACTTTTTTAAGCACAAAGTTACAAAATTGGTTATCTTCTTTCAGCCATTAACGGTATCGAAACCTGATTTTGACGTTGTGATACTAAACGTAAACGTTTTTCTTTTATCACCTACTTTGAAAAAAAAAATTATTGAGAAAGCTCTAATGAGACCACGTCAGCTTTATTCAGGCAATTCCAAAAGGTTTAGAATATGGGAAGTTTAATCTTAATACGTGTTAACTGAGACCCATGCGACTCGACTGTTCATATTTACTTTGCTGCATTTCTCTTTGAACAGACTAATGTTTCTCTATTTTTAAAACTACTGTCTGAGCAAAATTATTGTTTTTAACCACTTAACGAAGGCTTAAGATTGCATTCATGGCTTTGTTTCATAAAGAGCAGGGCCCGGCATGGCCAAGCGTGTTAAGGCGTGCGACTCGTAATCTGAAGGTCGCGGGTTCGCATCTCCGTCGCGCTACACATGCTCGCCCTTACAGCCGGGGGGCGTTATAATGTAACGGTTAATCCCACTATTCGTTGGTAAAAGAGTAGCCCAAACGTTAGCGGTGGGTGGTGATGACTAACTGCCTTCCTTCTAGTCTTACACTGCTAAATTAGGGACGGCTAGCACAGATAGCCCTCGAGTAGCTTTGCGCGAAATTCAAAAACAAACATCATAAAGAGCATGATGATAAAATCCCATTTTGCATTCATGGCTTTGTTTCATAAAGAGCATGATGATAAAAACCCAAACATATGATTGGACAGAAGAGAGGGAATAGAAATGATAACAGTAATTGATCAATATCTTAATTATTTTCCAAGAAAAATTGAAAGATAAAAACTGTAATTTTAATATATCATCAATGGTTCTGGTAGATTATTCGAATTAATGCATATTTTTGGACATCCACTCTTCTATTTGTGATAAAGATAAAAAAAAAACTGAACTATTTTATATTATTGGAAAATAGTGCAACGAAACGAAACGTTGTAAGTTTAATATAACGGCAATATTTGGATTATTTACCATGTCTTAAATACCCAATTATTTGCTTCTTTGATAACCTTGAGTTGTTTCGAAAAAGGAGAATAAGAGATTCTATAGACAGTGCATTTGGTGGAGCTAACTGTGTCGTACTTAGTATTACTGTACTTGATGGAAGACAAAAGTTATTGTCATGATTTGATGTGACGTCGTATTTGACGTAGAAGTTTCTTCACCATGAGATACACACTACTAAAGCGATATAATGAAGAAATATTATGTGGTAAGTTTTATATTTGCCAGATTAACTAAATATGTATGCGTAGTAATGAATAAACAACATTCGATCTACACAATATATATATATATATATATATAAACACGTACTTTAGAGGTGATTAACATATTTCTTGAGTTAGTGAATTTCTTATATTATTCACTTCCTGTTTACGTCTGTATATTGTATTATCAGTAATTTTATGGTTTTACTTACAATTATTTCTTTGACTCGTAAGTTATCAGGGATTCTGTATCCAACAAAGTCATACATACGTATAAAATAAAGAACTGACTAAAACATTGAGTGTTATTTTTTGAATTTTCGTGCAAAGCTACTCGAGGGTTATCTGCATTTGCCGTCCCTAATTTTGCAGTGTAAGACTTGAGGGAAGGCAGCTAGTCATTATCACTCACTGACTACTCCTGGGCTACTCTATTATCAACAAATAGTGAGATCGACCGCCACATTATAACGCTCCCACGGAGATTCGAACCCGCTACCTTCGGATTACGCATCGAGTGCCTTAACCATTGAGTGAAATTACTCATTTTTTATGCAGTATGCATAGAGAACCATCTCCCAGTGGCTCAGCGGTATGTCTGCGGACTTACAACGCTAAAAACCGGGTTTCAATACCCGTGGTGGGCAGAGCATAGATAGCCCATTGTATAGCTTTGTACTTAATTCAAAACAACAACAACAGCAGCCGCAGAGGGAACCTCAACAATAATTATTGGAATCAGTTACAATACTGATAGTAATTATACTTATAATTATTTCTCTAACTGGTATGCTATAACGGGTTCTGTATCTCTGTATCCAACAAAATCATAGACTCATAAAAACATTGGGTACGTAAATAGCTTAAAGATGGGCTCGGAAAACCGATGTAGACCACAATGGCATTTCTAGAGTTTGGGAAAGACCTAAGCTGTTAATACTGTAAAATAAAATTTACTGAAAGTTTTAAGTTAAATATCGGTGAAAGCATAAACTTTCTAGGAAAATGTGTTCGTGAAGGAGTCACTGTCTTTGCTTTCAACACTGGTTTAATTTATCATGACAGATACAGCAGTGAAACGTGAGTTTAACCTTACGTTTTTTTCCAACAAAGACTGAAATACGTCTGATTGTTAACATAGTGTTGATCATATTCGGTTTTCAAAACGTACGAAAATGTATCCGAATGTCCGTCTTTATTAACAAGCACTGACTATTTTTGACAGAACAATAGAGAATAATATTCGACATATGTCCCTTAAAATCCGATCATTTTTGACTGAGTTACTGATCAAAAATTGTCTGAAAACTTTGTCCCCATGTTAACAGATAGGCATTGTTATTATTGTTGTGAACTTCCTGTGACCTTAACCCTTCAAAACTAACCAGTTCTTGAAAAATCTTGCTGAACACCACGCAAAGAAACACACACACACACACACACACTGGGGTGAAAACATAACCTCCGCCCATCTTCTGTGGCGCAGAGAGTAATTTGATGGGGTTTAATAATTACTCTAATATATGTAAGGTGTAAAAACTACAAAGCTCCCTTTTATTCTGGTTAATATTTAGTTAACATTATTAAAATATTATTTTTTACTGTCAACGTTTATGACAAAGTCCGAGGTTAAAATGCCTAACTTTATCATCGGGGTCAAACATAATTTAGTTAGTTGTAAGAAAGTTAATATCTTATATATTCTCTATAAATACGACAAAGTTTTATCAAGTATTTTCAGTTTATTTTAAAAGAAAATCAATTTCTTATTTTTATAAACACATTTTATATTAGAGGTAATCGAATTAATTGATAAATTAATTCTTATTTTACATGGTGTTTTTCGTTTCTCGGATAACTTATTTGCACTGTTTCTCACCTTTTTAAACATTGCAGGTTTTAGACACGTGTGAGTAATTTCTTTGTGATTATCACATTATTAAACACTGCGGGTTTTAGATACGTGTGAGTGGTTTCTTCATGATTATCACATTATCAAACATTGCAGGTTTTATATACTATGTGTGCAATTTCTTTGCGATTATCGTCTTAAGCACTATAATCTTAGATAAACTCGTATGTATCGCAAATGTTCATTTATCACAAAACATAGATTAAGGTCATGATGGGTTAGACTGTTACACATATATTAATTTACTTTGCAGCGTTGTGCGATGGGAGCCATTTCACGTTTGTTAGTACTGTTTCCAATGAACTAAATAACGTCTGATGTTACTATGTACAAAGATATGTACTGGCCAAAATTCCAACATGACAAAGACCCCATAATAATGAGGATTGTTAGGTCTTCGTGAATATAGTGCAAAATTAATGACGATACCATAATTCTGGTGTTTATAAAAGCTAATGAGGATACTATACTTCCAGTGTTTATTAAAGCTGACGGTGATACTATAATCCCAGTGTTTATTAAAGCTCATGGTGATACTATACTTCTGGTGTTTATTAAAGCTGGTAATGATACTTTATTTCCAGTGTTTATTAAAGCTGATGGTGATACTATACTTCTGGTATTTATTAAAGCTGATGGTGATACTATACTTCTGATGTTTATTAAAGCTGGTGATGATACTTTATTTCCAGTGTTTATTAAAGCTGATGGTGATACTATACTCCTGGTGTTTATTAAAGCTGATGGTGATACTATACTTCCAATGTCTATTAAAGCTGACTGTAATACTATACTCCGAGTGTTTATTAAAGCTGATGGTGGTACTATATTTCCGGTGTTTATTAAATCTAATGGTGATACTACACTTCCATTTCTATTAAAGCTGACGGTGATAGTACACTTCCAGTGTTTATTAAAACTGATAGTGGCACTACACTTCCAGCGTTTATTAAAGCTAATAATAATACTATACTTCCAGTGTTTATTAAAGCTAATAATAATACTATACTTCCAGTGTTTATTAAAGCAGATGGTGATACTACACTTTCAGTGTTTATTAAAGCAGATGGTGATACTATACTTTCAGTGTTTATTAAAGCAGATGGTGATACTACACTTTCAGTGTTTATTAAAGCTGATGGTGATACTACACTTTCAGTGTTTATTAATGCTGACGATGATATTGTACTTTCAGTGTTCATTAATGCTGACGATGATGTTGTACTTCCAGCGTTTATTGAAGCAGATGATGATATTGTACTTTCAGTGTTTATCGTAGTACATTTTAAGGAGTTGTGTGAAAAAATATGTTATAGAAATTACCACATCTATCTTGTTAGTCCTTAAGTCGTCACCTAAATGTGAAACATTACCATAAGTGAAAGAAGATCCGTATAGTTTTTGTTAAGATAAAGATTATCGTATAAGTTTTGAGTTAACGACAAAAACTTCTATAATTTTTTACAAGTTTTATGAACAATTCCTGATATGAATCATGACATATACCATTTATCTTGACATTTAATTTGCAATATTTTCAATCTAATCGAAAAACGTGGACTAAATATTGGGATTATAGATCCATAGGTTTAGGCGTATTTAGCTTCTCCTCTGATTTAGTATAACTGACTGAAAGGAAAGCAGTCACTCAGCAATTCAATTTATAGCTAGGCTCGAACCTTGAACCTTCTTATTCACAACTTGGCAACAATAACTCACATTTGTTCCTTACGTTGATTAGAAAAGTAGGGGTGAACAGAGAAACATAATTCAACTAGGTTACACAAACTCACTCACAGCCAAGACCTTACTGGTTTTTTTCTTCCCAAGTGATTTTAAAATGTTAGTTTGGAATATATATTCTTCCATCTAAAAAGAAGAAAAAATTATTACTTGGAAAACTTCGAATATAACGTTAGAGAAGTAAGGAGAAATTATTTATTTGCAAAAACAACAACAACAAACAACTCTTCCTATTTTTTTGAGGTCTTCATTTTTAACTTAAGTTCTTACATTTTGTCGAGTCGTCTCTTTCCATGTAATAAGTTATTCAAGAATACTTTTGGACAATGAAACTTTAAATTGATAACTTTGGTTAAATTTTTTTATTGTATTTCACTTTGCAAACTTCACCTTACAGCGTGTTACAAAGCCCTATTAATAGATGGAGAGACCATATATTTTTTCGTAAATGTAAATCAAACTTTGTTGAACTAGGCTTACCCTTGAACCGAAACGGCCCGGCATTGTCAGGGTTAAGGCAATCAACTCGTAATCCGAGGGTTGAGGGTTCGAATTCCGGTCGCACCAAACATGCTCGCTCTTTCAACCGTGTGGACGTTATGATGTTACGGTCAATCCCACTATTCGTTGGTAAAAGAGTAGCCCAAAAGTTAACTGTGGGTGGTGATGACTAGCTGCCTTCCCTCTAGTCTTATACTGCTAAATTAGGGACGGCTAGCGCAGATAGCCCTCGAGTAATTTTGCACGAAATTAAAAAACAACAACAAATAAACAAAACAAAACAATGAACCGAAACGTCTCCTCACATTATCTGATCATAGAACAGTATAGAAACCAAAAATATACTTATCTTATCCAAAGAGATTAACGTGTAAAGAGTTATCGTTTCAGTTTGTCCAGATCTTTCACGTCACCAACTACTTCATATGAGGATGTATGAATATGTACTCGTAAAGATATATATGTATGTGTGTGTGTCTATTTATACACAATACAAAGTCCATAAACTAACATGTATATCTCAGTAAATTTTTGTAGGCGCTTGATGTAAATTTCGAAAGTGCATATGTGTTATACATACGATCAAAAACAAAATGTTGACGTTTCTGTTTACACTTATTTTAACCTCTGTGATTAGTAGAGCCTTAGACTGGGTTGTGTAAGTGGTGAATCCGGGCCTAGCAAATACAAAATTTAGGTTACCGTAAATCTAACTGAAGCCTAACGTGGGTTTGTTCTATTATTCAGAGATAAAACATTAGAGGAACAATCATATTAAGAAAATAAAATTTCACTTTCTACGTGGAGCTGGTAATCCTGAAATAAGGCTTAGGTCTTGCTTTGTTTGTGAGGTTAGAAGAATGTGGTAGTTTGAGTTGATAAAAAGTGTCTTACTGTCCATTGCTTATGGTGTTAACCCTTTAGTTCAAATGGTAGAGAACTTAAATGGTGTGTTTCTTTTGGATTAAAGTGTTTTCGTGAGATATAATTTGTCATTTTCACCTACTATTTTAACTCACTTTTGTGTTTACATTTTCCTATCGTCTTAATCGCGCTAAGATCGGTCAAATACAAATACATGTTTTTATGACACGTGCTTTTTTTTAACATTTCCACTGTTGACAAAAATAATCCACGAACCCAGTTTTATAACAGAAAATTTCTTCACTAAGACACTTGTAAAATATCACAATCCTGTCTCTACATGTAAATTCCTTTAACATTATTTCAAAATAGCTCTAAACAAATGTTTTATATTGGACGGACAGGTTTTTGGTATTTGATGGACACAAAATGAGAAACGACTTTAAGTAGCCTCGTAGTATAACCATTTTAACAATAAAAGATAAAACAATTTTACTATGCCCTAAAAAGTGCGGTTCGAGACAGACTATCACTTTGAATGATAAGTGTAGGAACATGTCTCAGAATTAAAGTTTTGAGAAATTGTTGTTATATTTATAGTTAAGACACCCACTTTTATCATGTTTAATTCACCGACGCTACCGTAAACTGATTTCATGTCTACTTCTGATTTTACGCATTTAATACATATACCTGTTAAAGTATAGTACTTGTGTATGCATTACCTTAACGTGTTAATATACTTTGTAACCTTACTTAGCTCAAGTAAACAAGCTACGTTGTTTTCATTGTGAAGAAACTACAGGTGAAACAATTTATCCTGTATATTAGAAACGCTGAAATTACTAAATGTTTTATATTTTGTATTTTCCAAGCTGTTTCTCGACTTAAATATTCAATAAAAAGTTCAGATTCGCTTATGTGGCTTTAGCTCTTATTCTTCAGTTACATAAAAGTAAAAATTATGTGTGCAGGAATTGGACATCTTCCTGCATTAATGTCAAACGACTGATCAAGATAATGTCTATAGTTTCAGAACCTGCTCTTAGAGTAAGAAAACTGACACTGTTGTATTGTGACATATTATTCAAATAATGTTGGAGTTTTCTGAAGATACCGACAGATATTTTGTACCAAGTAAAAAAACTTTAATATTATTGAACTTGTCACATGTCTGGATCCTATACGTCTATACACTAAGTAACAGGGTATGGCGAAATTTGGGAACTTTTTTAATGTGTGTAATGCTTGCTTAATATGATAATTCTTTTACTGTCTCAAAGTTATGCTATAGAAATGACGCTAAATTTGATTTATTATAGAAAAGCTCACCGTATATGGCCAATATTATTCACGTTTACACTTTCTGCGAGAGTCTTGCAAGGTCCAATGATTAAACCCGCTGGATGGTGGATCTCAGGTTCAGTGGTTCGCGTATCTTTATCACCAGAAAAGAGAGAACTAGAGAGAAAAAAAAACAGCGCTCCGTTCTTAGGGGCCGTGGATGTCTTATGAAAAGTAGCCTAGGAGTTGGTTGTGCTGACCAACCGTTTCCTTCTAGTCTACCGAACAGAAATTTGGAACGGCTAGTGCTTTGTTTGTTTGGAAATTTCGCACAAAGCTACTCGAGGGCTATCTGTGCTAGCCGTCCCTAATTTAGCAGTGTAAGACTAGAGGGAAGGCAGCTAGTCATCACCACCCACCGCCAACTCTTGGGCTACTCTTTACCAACGAATAGTGGGATTGACCGTCACATTATACACCCCCACGGCTGGGAGGGCGAGCATGTTTAGCGCGACGCGGGCGCGAACCCGCGACCCTCGGATTACGAGTCGCACGCCTTACGCGCTAGGCCATGCCGGGCCACGGCTAGTGCAGATAGCCCTCTCGCGAAATCCAACGAACAAATGAAATATCTACTTCTGCAACTAAATATTCCAAACTCCTTCCTCAAAAACTCTCTTAGCAAATAATAATCCACCTTTACCCAATTAAGCTAGGTGTGGAGTTTCTGTAGTTCAAAGATATATCAAAGTAAATATGATTTCAGTGAAGCTTTAGGTATTGAACCCTAATTTTGAAAGTTCCACTAAAGCTCAAAAAGTGATTAGTGTTTATAATAGGGAAAGAACTACTGTTTTTCTAATAACTGTAATGGATTGTATAAAAGAAAAACGTTTCGTTGATTTCTCTTCCGTGTGAGTGTGAACTCTGAGTAAAAAATAGTGGTGGTCAAAATTTTTTTTTTTACTGGTTTATTGGTTCTTGTTTTTGAGAGCTTATTTCAGGAAGATTCCGTCTAATTTGTTTTTTTTATAACTATAAATTATATATTAGCTCGGTGTACGACATAAAGCGTTTTGTGATGTTGTGTTATCGATTTTGTTTTTGTTAATAGACATAAAAACTCATAATGGCATTGGGTATCTTAAAAGAATTACAAGGAAATGGAAGTTTAATTTAATTTTAGTACAACATATTTCGAGTTCTTCACAAATGAACTTAAACTTTAATAGAGAAAGCTACTTTCTCCTGATGATCTTCTTTTTTATTATCCCCCAATCCCACCCCCACCCAACAGTGGCCTCGAAGTTGGGTCACAAACTTTATCCGTATGTATATATTGTCTGTGGTTATCATGCACGCCACATTCTAAACAGGTAGAGCACGAGAAATAGGTTTAATATCAAATTGCATAAAATATTTCCCTACCGTATACCTGAACAGAGTAAATAGTTTCAGCTTCCCAATCTTTAATGTTTCGAAAGAACGACCACGGCTTGAATGCCATTAAGCACAATCGTGACTTGAATTGTCCAACACGTAACCGTCTCCATGGCCGTAGATTGGAAGTAATAAGAAACTACCTCGATAGTTTAAAGCAATAATTGGAAACAGTAATTCTGCTTTGTCAGGAATTATGTTGAATAATTTATTTAGATTAATCGTTCTGTTCCAGTATTATTATTTAATTTGAAGTGATATTATTCGTTGATTGTACTTAGTATGATCAACTTTTATCACATACGCATAGACTTTATCATCACACTACATTACATCAAGGGAGGGCTACACCCAAGTTTTATTAATTAACGTTTTGCAACTCCATTACCTACATATTTATTTTAAAAAATACGTATAACTAAACTACAACAATGACAGAAATATTGGAGCCAGTGCTGTTTACAAATATGTTTGTATTGTTGACTTATTTGTACTTACTTAACGTGATACCAAGGAAATGCACTTCATATCTGTTCATATGCATAGAGGCTATAATCATGTTAATGTTAACTTGAAATGACAAAATAAACAGTTATCAGAAATGAAAAACTATACGTTAATTTTTAATGTTTTAAAAGATAAACAGAAACGTTGACTAATCATTAAGAATATTGTTAGAATACTTATAAGGTCCTTAGATGTTTTACCTTAGTATATCTAGCGGTCGCTTCCTTGCTTTTTTCTTTATCAATTTCTGTTTAGTTTTTTTTTTTTTTGCTTACTGCTAAGCACAAAGCACGTAATGGGCTATCTGTGCGGTGCCCACCATAGGTATCGGAACGTAGTTTTTTACGTTATAAGCATACAGACGTTCCGCTGAGCCACTAAGAGGAGGGCATTTCTGTTGAGACTTTATTAAACTATTTTACGGAATATTTCCCTCTTCAATGCTTTTATTTCTCCACTACTATACTTTACTACATTATATATACTATATTACAACGGAATATTTAAAGTCTTATTTCTAATAGAACAATTTAATCACATTGAATCTTATCTAGCTAATACTTTGAATGTATTTTCTCACTGCTATGCTACACAAAGCTGCAAGGATTGTCTACAGGTCTTATTTAAAACAACGGATTTACAGTTTATCTTCTCATGAATCATGTTTCTGGTGTATTTTCTCATCGTTACAGTCGTTTTCGAAACTTATTAAAGCAAAATATTATTAAACTGAACAATACACAAAATTTTCCTAACTTACTAAGCCTAATTTATAGTGTTGTTTGTTATTGACAAAAGTTAGTCTTGTACAGAAACCATAAGAATTTAATATAGTAGTACAAATATTGTTACGACTTTGTTAAAAAACATGCTTGAAACAAAGAATGCGGTATTTTGTTAAATAACAATGTTATTTTATTCACCACAGTATGAAAGATCAAACTGGCAGGTATATTTTAAACTAAAATTGTGAACTGAGGACTGTGAAAGTGTTTTCTTTCGGTAGTTTAAACATATACAATGTCATTGTTAGATCTTTTAGTGATTGCTGATCTGACTATAGTTACTTAATGTTTATTATTATATTGAAAGTATCTCAGCTTCAGTCCACCTGGTCGGTAAGTAAGAATAGTATATGCTCCAACTTTTCACTTTTTCATTGAAAGATTCTCTGATGCACCAGCTGCACGATGTGAATAACAATAATAATAATACACGCGTAGGAGGTAAAACATTTTCTTTGTAGAAATTTTTTATTTTGTATTACTTATTTCCGCTAGAACACTACATTATGTCAATGTGTCTCGTTTATATGCGATTCGCTTACGCCATCTTTCGAGTGAGTGATTTAATTTTGCATAAAATGTTAGTATATTTTCCAGCCAAGATGTAGTGAGATCCCTCTTACTTTATAGACATAGACATTGTTAATTTTTAATAATTTACATAGTGCTAACTTTTCATCAAACGTCTGAGTTATTTTCGTCTTTTGAATGTGAATCAAACAAAATGCCCATTATGCATTTTTTAAGAATAAAGAAACTTTCGTTATCAAATATAACGTAGATCATCACAATCTTTATTTACAGATTCACCTTTAAATTTAAATACATTTGCTGTACCTGTTTTCTCTTTTTTATTAAAATTTTACGGCTCATGAAGGTTTTAATATGTCGGTTCGAAATCCTTATATTAGTGTCAAATATAGACACGGTTTAGTTTTATACGAATATTAGTCCTGTATAGTAAACACTATTCGAGGGGCTCTTATCTTTTATCCTACTTCGAACGGAAACTGCAACCGATGACAAGTAAATAGCGTTGAACGCTTACACACCTTTCACAGCTTCAGCGTACAAATGAGGGTCTGCCGGAGTCCATCACCCATTCCAATCATGACACAATCTTTAGGATTTTAAGCAAGCCAGGCCTGCTCGGAGCTTCCCAGAGGCTGCGGAAATTCTCCTAATGTCAATATTGATGTTGTTTTGGCGAGCCGCCTAAGTAGTGGATTAAGCTTTAAAAAGGATAGAAATCCATCGGGCTCAGAACGCCCATTACCTGTCCATCAGGATATTAGGAAATGATACTTATTGCTCGACTTAGGGGGATTTAACTTGAAATTCACGACTCTGCCTAGATTCTAAGTGATCGCAAGCTCTTGAGCTGAGAGAAGACCAGCTTCTCGGGTGCTTATCTGGCAAGTTTTACATTGATAATGGGGAACCCTAGGTCTCCATACGGCAGAGAAGAGACTGCATTTCTTTCAAGTTCCTGTATCATAGAGAAGTGAGACATGATCTATCGCGCGTGTATATCAAACTTACCCTCCATATCATAACGAAGCAGGGAGGAACGAAACAAATTGATATTGAACATTAGAGTAAGGTATTTTCATGGGCTGCAAAATTTCCAACTAAAATTGTTCTGACAGTTGCTGGTGTCTTTTCATTTGTTTACCATTCGTGGCCAATGTTCATTTGCTACTCGTTGTTCTCAGGTACTTTAGTGTACGTGTCTTTACGAAACATTAAAGTTTTGATAGCAGTAGTCTCTTACATTGTTTAATATTTTGTTCGTAGCTGGAAGGAGATTAAGTTTTATTTTAAGACAACTCAAACTCTAAGATTTGTTTATTTTTGTATTATTCAGTCTTGACTTTCAGTAAGTAATCCTGCATTCTTGGATGTGAAATGTGAATTGGGCAGTTAAATTTCCATTGTTTGGAAACGGGATGATGTTAGTTGGTTATAAACACGCACGCATGCGCAGGAATTCAAACTAACATTTAATTGATAAAAGAAAACTGCTTGAAAAATGGATTAATATTGGAACTTTTTAATTTCATGACTAGTGATGTTAAAGCATGTTCTGATGTTTTATATAATAATGTTATCGTTTATCCAGATGTTAAAACTATTATTCACTCTCACTCTATGCAAAACGAATTCAGGATTACCTTTTGACGTTACTCGATATGCATATAGCTTAGAACATATTATTCACACCATAACAAAACTTTCAGCTACCAGAGAAACATAATACAAATAAACACTGTTCATTCCAATATTTCCTTATTTCTTAGGTTATGAAAAGCTCAGACTTTTATATTAATAATTTTATAACTCAGTTGAAGAACGAAATGTACTGGAAGCTTTCCTCGAAATTGAAAATTTTATGTACGAGCCAGAAATGTTTCAAGACTCTTAGCAAGAAATCATTGTCATAGGCATTCTTCAAAACCTCATAAAAAATTGATATGTGGTAAAACCACACCCAGAACCTACAGCTTTCATATAGCTTAATCGGGAACGTACCCCTATCTTAGCATCAAGAGGACACGTAGCTTAGGAAGGGAAACGGTAGGAAACGTTTACGTGTTTTTGGTGACTCCAATGATTCTTTTGTGCACCCAAAATTCTATTCTTCAAGACTACGCACATTCAGAAATAGGTGCCTTTTGTTACCTCTCGTGCAAGGGATAGCTGTGTAACTGGTCTGTACTTACGTAAAGTGACTTAAGCCTCATGAGACAGCATCACATGGTTTTTAAAGAGGTTGGATAGTTTTGCATCTGGGGTGTACCTTTATAGTGGTTGAAATAGACCTCGCTCCCGATGAAGGTGGTTTGGACGAAATTTTGCCCAATTAAATTTTCTTAGCACTAAAGTGACTTTAAACTATTGCTTCAAGTTTCCAGAACTTCTCCACTGCATAACAATCACCTCTAACACTACTGTAACGAGACGAAGTGAATGGAAGAACTGTGTGTTTTCTTAGAGCAAAGCCACATCAGGCTATCTGCTGAGCCCACCGAGGAGAATCAAAGTGGAGGAACTGTAATTATATTTTCATAAATATATTTGCTAATTCAAATTTAAAAAAAAGATACTAGTATTCATCTCTGTTTTCCCCTTTTTTTGTGCACTGGGTCATTTAAGTAACAAAAAAATATACATGGTTTGTCTACCGTTACAGCCACCACATAACCATCTTTTGT
Source organism: Tachypleus tridentatus (assembly GCF_004210375.1). NCBI lineage: Eukaryota > Metazoa > Arthropoda > Merostomata > Xiphosura > Limulidae > Tachypleus > Tachypleus tridentatus. The sequence continues at coordinate 149,795,396 of NC_134825.1, read as the reverse complement.
CTGTCGTCGCATTTACTTTAAAGTTTTAGCGTTATCTGAAACCACAAATCTTTATATGCTATTCACACGACCACATTCAAACTGTTAATTCTTGGTGGGCGTGGCATAATGGTGAATATACCAGAACTGTGAATTGGAGGATCTTTACACACGTTACTACTTCCGCAAAAACACGCTTCGCATTTTGGTGCTGGGAATACGAGATAAGAGTGAAGGTAAAATTAAACTATTTGATCGCTGAATGGTAACAGAAGAACTGAGGGTAGAAGCTGATGATGAGGTAGCTGCCTTCCCCTTAGTCTGTCAGCTCAAAATCAGGAACGGCTAAATGTACATAGCCCTTGCGTGGCTTGCGATAATATCCTAAACAAAGAAATAAGCGAAACAAAAACCAAAATGTATCATAAACATAGCAGTTAGATCCTACTTTTTTAGCTGTTAGGTGCCGGGTAATTCCCTGGATTTAGAAGCTAAAGACTCGGGTTCGAACCTTTTCGATATCACAAAATATTGCACTCATTTTAAGCCGTGGGTGCGTTATAAGAGTGATAATCAATTCCTTAATTTTGATAGTTAGTAGTTGATAGTCAATATTTTAGTGTTGACTGTGGGTGGTTGGGCGTTTGCTGTAGTTCAGTAGTTCAATCGGTTATTCCACCGAACATACTGGAAAGTTTAGGAAATGTGCGTGGTCGTGAAAGGTTGAATGTTATTGTTTCCAGTAAAATGTCTTTATTTATTGGTGTGTTTGAACATAAATACTGTCAGCTGATGAAGAATATCAAGCAATGAAGTTGATTATAACCAAAACGTAAAAACATATTTTGAAAGAGAAACACTTGGGAATTTCGCGCTGAACTAATTCCTGTAGAATATGTGAAAATAAGTTCCTTTTGATCTTCATAGATTCATTTCAGTTAATAATTCTAACAACGTGAAAGAAGGTTTATTTAAAAAACTCTGCAACTTGGTTAAAATAACCACATAAGGCAGCCAGTATTTTTACAAGAGGACTTCTACTAGTGCATAAGAATGTGAAAATGAAAACTACATGCGGTGATTTTTATGATATAAACAGGAATTTTGTACTGATTGACTAGAAGATCTAACGAAACTTACTGTTACAAATTTACCTTTATATATAAACTACATATTGAAATTTATGCTATCGTAAAACGTACTTTATAAAAAAATATATGAAAATGTAAACAAAAGATTAGCTGAAACCCAAAATATAATGAAAATACTTATTTTTATAAACAAACATACGTACAACACCTTTGTATTAATTGAAATTCAAAGTATAAATGAATGATCATTTGAAGAAAAAACAGAAGTTATGAACAGAAACGTAACACATTTTTCAAAGTATCCTCAACTTTGATCATTGAATAATTATCTAACGGGGCTGATTGCATCTAAAGCAGAACGTTACGTTGGTCTACAACAGATGACAGAGAAACCGGCTCTAACGTTCCCTCTACCCCCATCCTATCGTTTTTCTCAATGATAATGCTGTCGATTGCAACTTTATTAGCTTTTACTTCGCACGTTGTCGCTTTTCCTCTAAATAATGATACCAGTTAAACTCTTAACTCGGGCCTTATCAAGTAAGCACTCAGTTGACACTGCCGATCCTTCATCACGTAGTTGTGTTTGAAACAGTCAATCCCTTCCGTCTGTATTTACCCACCGAGCCTTGAATAAAACATATTCTTAGTTTCGAACGGAACACTCGGTCCTTACGAATGCAAGGCCCGCTACCGCCGTGATTACGGGCTTTCCCAACGCGCTTCGTTTAGGCTGCTTCATTTCCTCATAATAGTCCATTCTTCCTTTAATTACACATTGACTCCACTTAATGACAGGAATATGATCCGGTCGACATCTTGTTTCTCAGCCACCTCTCGGTGTTGATCCAACCGAGGAAAATTATTACCTCACAGAAAGACTGTAGGACTTAAAACAAGTAACCACAAGAGGGATAGATTAAGGGCGTCCAACACATGTAGCGACAATTATTGAAAAGTTTAATAAGATCGCCTGTGGTTTGTCAATAAAGAATTAGTAAAAGTTCACATGAATGAAACCAACATTTTTTATGGAAATAAATTACGTGCTGTATGTGGTATAAAGGAGAGAAATTAATAGGAAATACCGCAGAATTAGCTCTAGACTAATTTATTTACAAGGCAATCATATTGTAAACTCTTTCTTTGAACATGGCGATAATAGTTCATCACTATTTTCTAATTGTCCACGCATTCATAGCTATACTTCCACACCTCATTTGATATTAGTTAGTTTCTCTCAGAAATCTGAGTTTTACTGAGTTTACTCACTATTTATAATAACTATTTCCATCTCCAATCACATTGCTCCTGGCTTTTCGGCTACATAGGTTAAAAATCTGGACCCTTTTTGTTGTAATTCAATTCATGTTTGGTGATTTACGAGTACAGATGGCTCCCTAAATATGACCCCTGGTGGAGGAATTTCATTATAGACACGTAGTTCTCCTGTTGCGTTATAAATCAAAGCGCGAAATGTCAGCGTTTCGAATAAAACTGGTATGTATAACGTTAAACCCTGTCGTTAATGCAAGGGAAGCTTGATTCTAAATGGGGAAAACAGGTACATATCAGATATAGAAAAGACAGTTTAACAGCATGTCGCCATGAATAACCCCAAAATATAGTGGTCCATTCTAGCTAAAGGAGGAATCTTTCTTGAGATTGTAAAATATATAATTTAATAGGATTTAGGATTACAAAAGTTATAAAAAAGTCATATTTATAAGATGTTTCCCGGGTACACAGCTGTATGAGCACCATCTAGACGTGACATCTGGAAAGTGTGTTATAACAACTTCAAAAGTCTGTGCTATTTATTATTGTGAAGTAATCTTTCCGAAATGGTGCAGAATACGCACCCAAGGTGTTTCTCCGAAGAGTATCATTATAAATGTTAGTTAAATATCCGCAAAATTGAGGAAAATGATTGCAGTTGATATCTGCATCAGGTCAGGCTAATATGTTGACTTCACCATACAAATCTTTGTATGGACTAGATACCGATAAGGTATGTCTCCACAAAGACAAAATAATTTCCCATACTTCCAAATCAATGTGCCAATTATTACAACATATGCAGAGGCAAACGAAAATATACATTACATCATTTGCATCTGTCCTTCTCCAGGAGGTATAGAAATAAACTGGAATTTATTATACCCTTTATTATCTTTCCTACTTCACAACATGGAGGAACAAATAGGAATTTATGTTATACCACTTACATCTGTCCTACTCCACCAGGTGCAGGAATAAACGGGAATTTATGTCATATTACTTGCACATATCTCTTATGGACTTCTGTATCTTAAACACTTGAAGGACCTTGATAAACATGTAAAAAAGAAAAATGAGATCAGTATCACTTGTGCATTGCATAAAAATCTCATGAAAAACGAAGCAGGAACCAGGGTTATCACATAAAACACCATCCGCGATGGAAGAGGGAACTGTAAGGCCTGGACACCCATTCTTGTATGGTTATTCTAGACAGTGTCAGTCTAATATATTTAGTTATGTGGTTTGTTTTGAATTTCGCGTAAAGCTACTCGAGGGCTATCTGCGCTAGCAGTCCCTAATTTAGCAATGTAAGATTAGAGGGAAGACAGCTAGTCATCACCAACCACTGCCAGCTCTTGGGCTACTCTTTTACCAACGAATAGTGCAACTGACCGCCGCGTTAAACGTCCCCACGGCTGAAGGGACGAACATGTTTTGTGTGACGGAGATTCGAACCCGCGACCCCCAGATTACTAGTCGAGTATCTTAACCACCTGACCATGCCGGGCCATTAGTTAATGTGAAAAGAACAATCACCAAACTGTGGTAGCGGGCTATTCCTTCAGCTTAATTACTATAGAGTACTCGTTTAACATGCGAGAGATCTCAGGTTCGAATTCACTACGCATAAAAGTACCTATCAACATAAGGCCGTTTCATGACTCTGAAATAAGTGTTCGATACCGTTCCAGTAAAATAAATATGTAGAGAACCACAAAATACCGACACTTTATTTTTATCTTTTTACCTATGCCTATTTAAACAACAACAACAAAAAGCAGTAAACACAAACCTGAAAACCCAGGTTTTGTTTAGTAATACATGTACGTGACCTCGTGCTATCCTAGTGGCTCAGCGGTAACCTTTAAGGCTTACACACTAAAATTCTGAGTTTGCTTCCAATGACAGAGATAGCTCAGGTAAGCCCACTGTGTGTGTTTGCCCTTAAATAAAACAAATTCAAAATCTGTATAAAAATAGCAGTCGTAGAAGGAAAACAAGAGCTATTTTCATTGGGTTTCTGATTAAATTTGTATGTAGAATGCAACTGGACACTAATGTAGTTACGTGGAACGATTTATATTTATAGATCGCTAAAGTTATCAAATGAATACAAAGCAACTTCGAAACACATGAAACTTATGATATATATTTACGTCGTTATCTGTAGAGTAAGTGGCTCTTGTAAGAGCTGGAAATCTATGGTATCAACTACATTGTTTTACCACTTGTGTAGCATCAAACAAAAAAACAACATATATACCAAATACTAACAGATATAACAGGCTATGAAAATATTGTGAAGCAGAATAGCGATTGAATAGTTAAACAAACGTAATATGCTGTACTAAATAATTTATACGTGATGTAAGATTAAGTACTTCTATGTCGTGTATTTGAATAAAGTACTAAGGCTATCTTCTGCTGTCCTTAATTTTGAGCTACTGACCAGTGAGGAAGTCAGTACAACGTTAATACCCACTTCCTACAGCTTGAAGCAGTTTAAAATCTAAAGCTCTATCATAGATCCAACCCTGCCTCGCATAATTAGGGTAAATTAATTTGTGCTAATAAATACGTTTAACTTAAACAGCGGGAATGATTTAAGGAAATATTTAAGTTCAAGTACTGAGTACTTAACACAAAATGAATAATTAAAACGTAAAGTTACAGAGTGATAACAAAGAAAACAACATGGCGGTAGTAACTATATTCCACATAGTTAATAATTAAAGAAGTAATTACCAAAATAATAACGTTACTGTATTAACTGTGTTCCACATAACGACTGATTAACAGTATTAACTAAAAAGGTTTTGAATTTCGCGCAAAGCTACACGAGGGCTATCTGCGCTAGCCATTCCTAATTTAGCAGTGTAAGACTAGAGGCAAGGCTGTCAGCCATCATCACATATCGCCAACTCTTGAGCTACTCTTTTACCAACTAATAGTAGGATTAACCGTCACATTATAACGCCCTCCACGGCTGAAAGGGCGAACATGTTTGGTATGACAGGGATTCGAACCTGCGAACCAGAGATTACGAGTCGAGTACCTTAACCACCTGGCCATGCCGGGCCTTAACCGAAAAGAGATACACTAAGAGAGTACGGTACTATCCACCACAAAATGTATGACTAAAAACATTAAGTTGTAGTAACGTACCAACAAAACAATTGTGTAAAGGTACTTGTTATCTATGAAATGTAAAAATTATATTATTGTATAAAATCTACACGCGTAATTCAAGTTTTTTAGACATAATATTTTAATAAAACGACAATGGGCACGTAGATAAAAGTAGTATGTTAATCTACACATAGTCGTGTTACAAGTCCAGTTTCATCAACTTTGATTCACATCTCTCAGTAGGTTAAGTTACAAAGAATACTTAATACAGGACGACAAGAGTGATAAAGGGATCTTGAACTAGTAAAAGATGTTAAATTACAGATAATTCCAATTGTCGCTCTAACTCGTGTTATTTGTGTATACAAGTAAGAGATTTTTAGATCAGTCACATATGTGAAATTTACAGCATAAACACCGAGTTGTCCATTTTCTTATCTCCGGCTGCACCCTTATGTTCGAATGGTGTTTGAGTGCTTTAGCTATAATCTCTCTCTCTCGTACTGTTATGTGTGACATTTTAGTATTGTTTTTATCTAACTAAACAAGATCCGGGCTGAAGTTCTCTCTCTTTCTCTCTCTTTCTTGTGATCTGTCATCCTCTGTTCTTTTATCTGGCTTGAGGAACACTAAATCGAATGCGGGCAGTCGACAATTTACCCTAATCAGGTTAATAATAAGACGCGACATAGTAGATCTGTGAAACGAACTCGAAACAGACGCAGATCCACGCGAGGTGACGCATTGCTTGAAAGCTTGAATGGTCAACTGGGCAGCGGCCGTTGATTTGAACTGCATACCTTCAGGAGCCCGCAAAGTCTAACTAGATAAATACTTGGGTCTATTCCCAGTAGAGCTAGACTAGCAACGTTGCTGACGGTAGTTTTACACAAGTAAACTTAAATGATAGCTTGTAAAAGCTGTGAAACTACCTACGGGCAAAAAAAGAAGCCCGATTCTGTCCTTTCCACAAACGAAATTTCCTAACCGTTCGTGCGTTGTATACCAATAAGTAAACCGAACACAGAAAGAAAAAAACAAAAAGTTTGAATCGTGTTACTTTTGTTTTAATTTGAACTTGTTCCTTAAACTATTTCAGTATATTCTCTATCAAGTTTAAACTGTTTGTTAGTCTTGCACATTTTCCAGATTTGGAAATAAAGTCATTAAAAATAGTTTCTTGTTTACTTGTTTGATTTTGAATTTCGTGCAAAGCTACACGAGGGCTATCTGCGCTAGCCGTCCGTAACTTAATAGTGCAAGGCATCTAGTCATCACCACCCACCGCCAATTCTTGGGCTACTCATTTACCAATGAATAGTGGGATTGAACGTCACATTATAACGCCCCCACGGCTGAAAGGGCGAGCATGTTTGGTGCGACGGGGATTCGAACCCGCGACCCTCAGATTACGAGTCGAGAGTCTTAACCACCTGGCCATGCCAGGCCTTTTTTTTTTATCAGATAATATATGTAATTTCTTTTCACACACGCACACGCGCGCACGTATGATATAATAAATAAGAAACTGAATAAAGACCATGACTATTTATTTCTTGAATAATTAACAGTTTTATATCTAGTTTGCCAATTCATCGACTCAGTTACTTCGTCTCATGGAAGTATCCACACTCGTGTTTAACTCCATGGAGTAAAGTTTGGAACTGTTTAATAAGAAGTTCCAACAGGATTTTTATTCTGGACTCGCGCTATTGTTATGCGGAGTAAAAATGGTTGTGAACGGTTGGCGGCACTTTGGAATTAGTCAGAAGGGAAACGGCGTCGAAATGTTTAAGATTCGGACCTCTCGCCTGTCAGGGTGATATATTGGGAGATTAATGGCTAATAACCCGTAGAGACAAAGCTTGCTTCAAGTGGAGCAGCCAGGCGAAGTAACCAACACTACTATGAGGTCAATTGTCATTCTGGGGAAGTGCTACAAGCCTCGTTTTCAGAAAATAAAACACCAGAAGATGGAATCCATACGTCAGTCGGAAAGCGGACTTGATTAAAGTCGCAAGCAAGAGGCCAGATAACTGGTCAGCTATTTATCTCAAATTGACAGGCTTTTGAATTCTGTGTCTCGGTATATATTTATGCTTGCACTTGTGTATTTTTTCTTCGTGTGTGTGTGTGTGGGAGGGGAGAGGGTGTGACCGAGCGGAAGGATTATCTGTCTCACTGCCTCCCCCCCCAAAAAAAAACTCTTCTGGTTTAAACCTGAGGAAGTAGGCTAGAAGAAGGAATAGTGTAAATCACTGGACTATAAACATATTTTGGGCCATTTATTTCTTTAGTAATAAATTTTCTGTCAGGAAGTTCAATCGAACAGCGGTACGTTCTTGAATCATACAAATGCGGCTATTTGGCTAGTTTCCTTTACCCAAGTGTACACTTGAACTGTTTTTCATCGCAGTTCAAGATATGGGTTGTTTTAACCGTTTGTGGCAACGGGGATCCCCTCCGCTCCACTCGATTGATGACTGTTTGTATGGGAGACAAAACCATGTTGTGCGGTTCTACTTTGATAAAACCCATTTTTGTATATAAAATTCCCCCTGGGATTTGCCTTAAGTGTTCTTTTCTAGTCGATTCTATTGGGGACAGTTAGATTTTTATGGATATTATCCCCTTTTGGCTAGACGTGTTGCAGAAGTGGAAAAAAGGATAAGTTATGAACTCTTACAGAACTTCAAACAAATAACATTAAATCTGAACTAAACAGGTTAGAGTGTTTTCTTGTTGTTTTAATTGCTGTATGAAATACAAAGTATAGATATATATTTATGCAGTTAGCGACTGAAGTTGAGGATATATATACAAAGTATAGGTATAATATTTATGCAGTAGTGACTGAAGTTGAAGACATATATACAAAGTGTAGATATATATTTATGCAGTTAGTGACTGAAGTTGAGGATATATATTTGCTATTTGTGTAGTTAGTGACTGAAGTTGAGGATATATATTTGCTATTTGTGTAGTTACTGGCTGAGGTTAAGAATGTATATTCATATAGTTACACATTGAAGTTGAAAGTATGTATTTGTTTAATTAGTGTCCAAGGTTTAGAGTATATATATTTTTGTACTTAGTGGTTGAAAATATGTACTTGTATAGTTATGGATTGACATTTATTAGAGTATGAACTGACGTAAGTAGTGACTGAAGATCAAAGTGTATAATTATGTAGTTACCGATCGTAGTTAAACACGTAACTGGCTGAGGTTAAACACCAAACATTTTATAGTTAACCACTGAGGTTGAGAGTGCATTTGTTAAAATACGTATTGATACTGAAATATATCCATGAAATTAGCTACTGAAGGTGAAAGCATGATTGAATAATTACTACACGAAACCGAAAATATCTGTTCATGTATTTATCGGCTGTGGTTGAGAGTATGATATAATGCAGTTAACATTTCGCTATTTTAAACAAGTGAATGTGAATCGGTTGATATTACTCGAACCAGTCTTGTAAACCATCGATGCTCCTCCATCTCATATCAAACTATTAGTTGTAGTTTCTCACTGCAGAGAAACATTTTATCTGTGTCTGCTTGTAGATTAAACTTGCTCCGTATATTGTAATTGCATCGTCGTATTATATTACTTCAAACTCATCTAGAGTGCCACCGACCTACGGATACGATGGAAGAGTTTTTCAGGTAACTCTTCCTCCATTTGGTCCTCCACAGTTGTTGAAGATGAGAAACTTAAATAGATGACTCCGTACGAGTAGGTACTGAAAACAAAGTTACTCCTCCAAATGATCCACAGTCTTTTCAACTTGTGGACATTAGTAGTCTTCTGCGTCGCTTGCTTTCTGATTGCTGACCACTAGTCCGTTCATAACGCCCCAAGGGGAATACTAGCCACGATATCGCAGCTTTAAGAGTTCGCACAGAAAGGAAGCGTGACGCAATGATATGGGGCTCATAGGGTGGTTACTGTCTCCATTGGGAAACGATCAAGGGGAATATCTCGAACAGAAGAGAAGTCGCTCCCTGGAGCTCTTGTTCAATTAACTTGTGTTTTCCTCTTTGGTTTTATTTCACATGCATTAGTGTCCGTCTTGAAAAATCACTATTTTTGTGTTCCACCGGTTTTTAAGCAGCCTGCTCGGAACATAAAAGTGTTTGATGTTTGTAAAAATCATCCTTTCCTCGATGTTCCAGCCATAAATAAATGAAGCATAATTTCAGTTATTTGCTTTTCTTACAAAAACACAAGTGGTTTTAAAGTGTTTAAGGTAATACATATCTTGTTGTCAATAAGAAGTTACACACTTCAAAGTTCAAATCCACAACAATCGAGCAGGAGCATGGTGTAAATAGTGTTTTTTGATGCTGCTTATATTATTCGCAGTTCTATGCGACCCTTTACGAGATTGGACACAAGACATTCTTGAATACTTAATGTTTTATAATACGTAATACGCTTTTCATGATGTGACTTATCATTACACACAAAACATTTTTCTCGGTCTTTTATTGAATAGCGGATTGGAAGGCTCGTGCTCACGTGCCTTCATGGATTTTCACCTGTGGATATATTATAAAAGCGACAGTTGATCTCGACGTTTGGTTAAAAGAACATGACACTATTCTGCCATACAAGAGTAGCTCTAGATTTGGTGAACGGTACTGCTGACTTGCCTTCCTGGAGTCTTATTAGTTCATACAAGAGTAGCTCTAGATTTGGTGAACGATACTGCTGACTTGCCTTCCTGGAGTCTTATTAGTTCATACAAGAGTAGCTCTAGATTTGGTGGACGATACTGCTGACTTGCCTTCCTGGAGTCTTATTAGTTCATACAAGAGTAGCTCTAGATTTGGTGAACGATACTGCTGACTTGCCTTCCTGGAGTCTTATTAGTTCATACAAGAGTAGCTCTAGATTTGGTGAACGATACTGCTAACTTGCCTTCCTGGAGTCTTATCAGTTCAAATTAGAGACGGCTATGTACAGATAGCTCTTGTGTATAGCTTTGTGGAACATTCTAGAACAAAGTGAAAGAATATGAAGGTTTAAATTAGAACAAACAATAATTTAAATAAATGTTCATAACTACCGTGTAAATAAGCGTATAAGATACCAGAAGAGATTGGATTGCGTTTTATACTGGTCTGCTATATGTATCATATCCTGTTGAAAACTTAAACAATATGATACGAAGGTGTCTTTCTTTTTAATTCTCATTGTGTCGGTGATACTAAAGTGTGTTTGAAAAAAAAACAGAAACTACTCGGATATTAGCAAATATTGATGTGTAAGAAAAGACTGATGTGATATATCAAACAACTGTTCGGATATTAGTAAAGGTTGAGGTGTAAGAAAAGACTGATGTGATCAATCAAACAACTGTTCGGATATTAGTGAAGGTTGAGGTGTAAGAAAGGACTGATGTGATCAATCAAACAACTGTTCGGATATTAGTGAAGGTTGAGGTGTAAGAAAGGACTGATGTGATCAATCAAACAACTGTTCGGATATTAGTGAAGGTTGACGTGTAAGAAAGGACTGATGTGATCCATGAAACAACTGTTCGGATATTACTGAAGGTTGACGTATAAGAAAGGACTGCTGATGTAATTTATTAAACAACTGTTCGAATGTTAGTGAAGGCTGACGTTTAAGAGAGAACGGATGTAATCGATCCAAACACCCTTTATGATTATGGGGTTACTAATGAAGCTTGTTTTCGTTTCGGTCAGAATCTTGCAGTGAGCTGACGTTTCAGCAACTTTGTATCGGCTTTCTCTGTTGTGACGCACCCAGTTAAAATTCTGGTGTTAACCTAGGATTGTAAATGTCTCCACGAAAATCCTTCTTTGCGAAGGTCTGCGTAAAAACGCTTTAAAAATATGTTATTAAGCATTCTAGTTATATATCTAAAGAGAACAACGAAGTGGCGCTAAGTAAGCAAGATTTTTTAACATACTGTTTAAACTCTGAACGAGACTTATTAGAAATGTTAAAACACGTTGCATATTGAAAAAGTAACACGATATTTTTCTTCCCCACACTGCTCCTCCCTTTTTCCCTTCAGCCAAGGGTTCACTTTACCATATGACAACAAATGTAATTCAGTCTCCTGACGAGGTTGCTGGACCGAGCTTTTCCGAAAGGGCTTTAGAGAAGGAAATTTGTTTATGACAATGATGCTGTGAACTCCACTGAAGAAAGCACATCTGTAATTCAAATTGATATGATACTATATAAAATTTCACCAAGACCAGAAACGGCAGACAAGAGGCAAGCAGGTTCTCAATTTATACATGGCTGTAACTATAGGTATATATATATATATATATAGTACATACAGACACTGATGTATGTATATACTTATGTACTCACATAATATATGTATATAAACTTATGGATGTACCGTATCGATAACAATATTAAATTAGTTCCTTCTTCAAAAGGAATATTGAATATTTTCGTGTCTGATTCAATTGAAAATACCAACAGTTTAGAGAGAGAGAAAAAATAAATATTTATATAGATTGAGAGTTAACGTATCTATCTATATACACACACATACATGCACTCATCAAATGTATAAATATACGCTCACAAATTATATATATATAAATAGATAGATTGGTAGAGACACTAAGTTGATTTAAACCGAACTCAAATTTCCTTCGGCAATCAAATAGTGAAATACCTGTTTAATGTATTTGGACTTCTGGTACGAATAAGAGGTGACATGAACATGAAGTAGATCTGTTTGTAGGTGTATAATTTATGTTAATTTATTGCATAGAAATCTTCTAACACATGTTTATCATGATCTAGATGATTAAACTCCTAACTAGAGAGCTGCGTCAGTTGGTAACTAACGACGGTTTCGTTTCTTAGATTTTCCTCCTTAAAAAACATCATTGGTCGTATATTATAGGCCATTGTTCAATATTCAAGGATTCTATTGGTGTATGTAAAGTTACTTAAGCTGATGTACATATATATATATTTATATTTAACTGAGTTTGAGTTTTGATGATCTGGTGAAGTTATTCATAACGTGAAGTCCAAATGTCAACCCCAGATTTTTAACTGTCAATTCAATTGTTCTCACTTAACGATATACGTATTTTCCGTCGTTTTTTGTATTTTTATTACCTTTATTGGATGTAGACGTGTTGTTTTTGCTGTACATTAATCTGAGGAATCTGTCCTTTTTTCGTATACGTCATCCACGTACGTGTAACCTTGCTAATAAAGTTCAGTATGGTTCCTAAATGAACAGCCTTATATATGCACATACAAAGTGAAATAGTCCAATGTTATGGGCGATGCAAAGCAATAAAAATCAGTCTCTCTCGGACAAGCGAAATTTGTTTTCATAGTGTCTCCGTTCTTACTGATACTTTTAAAGTGAGCATTGTTCTTTACAGAAGTTATAAACACGAAATGAACGTAATAAAATTATCATATCTCAAGTATATACTGGTTTTATGTAAATATTTTATTTATTTATTACATTTGTTTAGTTTTATTGTGTAAGTATCCTTTTATTTTTTTTTATTCGAAGGAAAAATGGTGGTTACTACAATGAACACCATAGAGAAAAAACAACAACATTTAATTTAAGTTTTTGCGAAACGAAGTTCAAATAAAAAAACGTGAGATAAAAGAAATTCTAAAGAAATTTCAAGGCACGAGAATAAGAAATAGGCCTTTAAAAGCACGAGTTAAAAATAGAATTTTTTTTGACGATCGCTCCCAGTAAACAATGTGCATTTTAAAAACTTCTTGGTGATCTATCTCATGTTTTATTCTTCTTTTTAAAAATTCAGTCTTATTTGCAACAGTAAAAAAAAAACAAAAAACAAAGTTACTTGACCTAAGCCATGTAACTTAATGTATTGTCAATCAGTCTTAAACTTATTTATTTTATTTTTAACTTTCGCACAAAGCTACACGAGGGCTATCTACGCTAATCGTCGCTAACTGAGCAGTGTAAGATAGCTAGCTAGTCATCACCACCCACCACCACCGCCAACTCATGGCTGCTCTTTTACCAATGAATAGTGGGATTGATCGTCACATTATAATGTTCCCACGGCTGAAAGGACTAGCATGTTTGGCGTGACGTGGATTCGAACCCGTGACCCTAAGATTACGAGGCGAGCGCCTTAACCATCTGGCCATACTGGGCCTAATTTTAAGGTATCTCCGAACATTAAAAATTTCAGAAGCACTTGACTCTCAATATTCTTGTAACCATCATTCTATTTGCCACTGCTACTTAATACAACATTTCTAAAATAAACGCATCATATAATAACCGTTATATATTATAATCGCTTTAAAATCAACTGTGTTTAATAATATAATTACAAGATAATCTGTTATTTAACAATATCATTCTAAAATAAAAGGTTGTTTAGTAAAGTCATTCTACAATAAATCTTCATGTAGAGAAGTTATTCTCTAACAACAGTGATATCGTGAAATCGTCCTATACTAGTAAGTACTAGTAAAATCATTCTGTGCTAACCATTACTTTATACAATTCGTCTAATAATAGCCGTTAATGATGAAACGTTTCCTAATATCTGTTGCTTAGTGAGATAATTTTGTGTTAAAAATGCCTTTTAAAATTATTGTATAAAACCAGTATTTGAAGTAAACCGGTTATATACTGTTTATCTTTATAAACTATTCCCAAAATATTGTTGTTTAGTAAGGGGTTTTCTATAGGTAAGAAATAAGTTGACTAATAAAACATTCTATGCAGAAACGATGTTTTGGAAAATGTTTTGGTCACATAATTTACTATAAAACAGTTCTGTAATATCACTGTACAATACAATGCTGATTTTTCTCATTCGATACACTTGTTTGTTTGTTTTGAATTTCGCGCAAAGCTACTCGAGAGCTATCTGTGCTAGCCGTCCCTAATTATGCAGTGTAAGACTAGAGGGAAGGCAGCTAGTCATCACCATTCACCGCCAACTCTTGGGCTACTCGTTTACCGAATAGTGGGATTGATCGTAACATTATAACGCCTCCACGGCTGAAAGGGCGAGCATGTTTGGTGCGACCGGGATTGAAACCCGCGACCCTCGGATGTCGAGTCGAACGCCTTAACACGCTTGGCCATGCCGGGACTGTTACACTTACTAATGCTAAAAAACACATGCCTGTTTAAACCGTATGTCAGTGTATATGCATATATAGAAGGTAGATTTACTGGCACGTGTATGGTCAGATAGCAGTTCATTCGGGCCCTTGTTTAAGTTAGAAAGATATATCTTGTTAACATATTTGTTTATTAATATTACTCCACTAAGTTTATAAGGTTCGATACTTCCCGAGCTTTTTTCTAACTTAGTTTCTTAAAATTGTTTTTTTTTTCTCTCTCTCGTATTAAGCATATCATCCTCTTTAGTTAATGAAGACAAATAAGATTGGCTAAAAGAGTCATTCAAACGAAATGAGAATTAATGACGAATTTATCTATTAAAATCTCCATTAAGCCGTGTCATTACCGGTACTCAACTATACTTTAGAGGTGTAAATGAAAAATGAAATACATGTTTAGTTTAAGTTTGATTCTGCCTGTGATTAATAAGAGAGAAAACTAAAAAAAAACAACAAAAAACTGTTTGAGAAATGATTGTAAAATCTTACATGGTAGTTGATATGCGAGTTTAAATGAAAAAATGGAAAGTTTAAAATTCTATATTTTTCACTTATATATTTGAAATTACATCAACATTGAAATTGATTGAAAATATATCTGATATTTTCTTATCTGTAACAATTTCTTTATTGCTTATCACCACCAGGTGCACCTATACGAGCCAGAACCATACAAGATTTGGCGATGACTATCTTTGAGCAACATCAAGGAACACATATTCTGCAGGTAAATTCTATTCCCAAAGATTCATTAGAAACAATTCGTGGACTTTAGCTTTATTTGAAAAATTAAAGATAGTATCATTCTACTATGTTTTCCTCGTTCATGGTCACGTTATTTAAAATATTGTATAAGGCATATTGTATAAGACTGCGAATCTGAGGATTCATGATTTCCTGGCTATTGCCGAAAAAAAAAACACACACACAAACAGTTTGTTGTTGGGTACTTTGTGTAACCTACAGGAGGATCAGACAAGAGTAGCCCAAGTGTTTATTGTTGACCAACCATCTTCTATCTAATCTATCAGTTCAAAAATATGGACAGCCTCGCACAAATAGTCCTTCAAGTAGATTTGTGAAAAAACAACAACCAATAATATAAGGCTTGTATATAAACTAACACGAACTCAAGCTGATGATTCGTAGTTCAATACCGGGATAAATATAGGTGTGACAACATACGTCGTTGCTTCTTCTGTAACGTTCAGTTTTAAAAGGGAAAACGTTATGGTTCAGAAAGACAACTGACCATGTTTAATAATTCTTTAATTTTTATACAATAACGGAAAACTAAGTATGCGTTCTTGCACTTAAGGCCGTTAAACTTCCTATTTCATTCAACACCGCCATATTGGATGTCAAGCAGTTCCTTCTAGGGGTCAACAGCAATCAGTATCAAAACATGATCCACTAAAACTTTACATGCTTTATTAATGGCATAAATACCGCTTTTGACGAACGATACTCTCCAGTTCTTCATACATTTATCTGTGCGTGTAAGCAAGATCATTTACAGCCTCAGATAACACGATATTAGAGGACAATTTGATCATTTTTTTCACGAATGTAAGCACTTGACGTCCAATATGGCGGAGTAAATAATAGATTATGTGACCTTGTAATGTAATGCAAGACTTTTATAGCACTGTTAATACAATGACGCACGCACCAAGAGTAGAAAGTAGCTTGCAGCAATCTGTTGAAAAGCTAGCATTATATTTCTCTGGAATGATTCAATTTGGAATCAAAATTTTAGAAACAGTATTACCATATTTTGTCATGGTAGTAGTTTGTTTACCTTTGAAACAATTTCCAGTATGTGAACTTTTTATTTCTGCCTGATTTTATTTTAAAGTAATAGTTCTGGAAACCTGTAATAAAGAATACATTGACCTAACTTTCTTAAAAAAAACCATCTCTAAACCTCACGGGTGCTCCACGTAGGATTATGAAATTTTCATGAGTAGAATTAAGTTATCTCGAACCAGTGCCCTCTGACGGCGGTGGTACTTACTCATACTTTAGACTTTTACTAATTATAATGTACTAAAAAGAAAGATTGAATCAGATACATCAAGAAACGCTCCTTAAATGGTAAAAATAACGTAAGTATACAACAACAGAAATCAGAAGTCTAATTTCCCCATAGAATAATATACTAATGCTTGTCCAGTACTGTATGAGCTCTCTACATTTCTTCGGGAGTAGTGTTGACGTTTATTTTAATTTTATAGTTAATATTTTTGTGTTTTATTAGTACGTACGGTAACCCATACGGTTGTTGCAAACCGATTTAGTAATTGTACCGTTATTGTTAAAGCCTCAAGAGAACGCCTGGAAAACGTTTTCCGTTTTCCACGACAATGGTGCATGACTTTGTTAATAAGGGAAGTTAATAAAGAAATCGTAAAAAAAAAGTGTTTGAAAAACTTGCACCTGTTATTAATGTACTGCTGTGGAAAGCTCGGGAACCGCCCTAGCGGTTGTAAGAGAAGAATAGTGATCAACCTCATTCATCGTGAAAATTAATTTCCTCTCGTAAAGCTGAAACAAAAATAATTGGGAGGTATTCTTTCCTATAGTGTAAACACAGCAGCTGGATCATTGTTAATTCTTCTGTCGTACATCCGGGCGTGAGAAGCGACACCTAGATTTCAAAACCAGTCAAGGTCACGTGACCAGCGAGAAGCAAAGTAAAGCTAACTCGCAGTCCAATCTAGACAAATGGTTAACGTTTTCAGTTCTATTAAAAATACTTCGCTAAAGGTAATAAATTAACTTTTAATTTTACAAAAACGTCTATATTTTCGACATTTAAGAAACATTTTTTTAATACTAGATATGGATTATTTATATTGGAACTGAAACCTGAAAACTTTCAGAAGTTTATGAGAACGTCTATCATCAGATCACTTATAATAAAGTTAGGTCGAATTGTAAGATTTCAGTGGCTGTTATTTTAAGCATTACTGTTACACATGACACTTCATGGCCTACATCCAAGTAATAATCACAGCCTGTATTAAGCTTGATTGCTACAGGGAAATTAACAAATTTCGAAATATATATAAAATTGTTTAGAGACGATAAAAATAATGTATATTTATTTATAAATAAAATGGAAGTAAACCAAAAAAAGACATTTTGTTTTTCTTTTCAACCAGTTATTTGCTGAAGGTTGAGGTTGTAAGTCTTCATCTTGAACCCCACTTACAATAAGAAACACTAGAAGTAAACAAAAACTTATAGTTCAAAACCAAGAGAAAATGCCCCTCAGTAGCACAGCAAATGACTGCGGACTTAACAACGCCAGAAACCGGGTTTCGATACCCATGGTGGAAAGCGCACAGCTAACTCATTGTGTAGCACAATGCTTAACTACAAACAAACAAATCAAGAGAACCGGTAAGGCTTACGACGTTATCGCTAGTTTGACTTGTGAGATACTTATTGCTGTAAATTAGCATGGCAATTTACAATGCTTCCAGTTTAATTCTCCAACATAAGTGAATTATAAACTGTTGTATTCATTATCGCGTTGTCTGGATGGAAAACTAGAGAAAAAACATCTTTTTGTTACTG
The DNA here is from genome assembly GCF_004210375.1 of Tachypleus tridentatus. Lineage (NCBI taxonomy): Eukaryota > Metazoa > Arthropoda > Merostomata > Xiphosura > Limulidae > Tachypleus > Tachypleus tridentatus. The sequence goes on along the minus strand of NC_134825.1, from coordinate 149,777,166 downwards.
TGAGAGTCAAGTTGAGAAAAGCAGACGTTATTTTGTTACTCTAAGGGTACTGAATCACTATCCAATAACATAATTAACTACTATTATCATTACATACAAAATCGGGAGTACTCGTCAATGTAAGAAACTATGGGATGTATCATGTGTTACACGATAATGAGAAACCACTTGGGCCCGGCATAGCCAAGCGCGTTAAGGCGTGCGACCCCTAATCTGAGGGTCGGGGGTTCGCATCTCCATCGCGCCAAATATGCTCCCTCTTTCAGCCATGGGGGTATTATAATATGGCGGTCAATCCCCCTATTCATTGGTAAAAGAGGAGCCCAAGAGTTGGGGGTGGGTGGTGATGACTAGCTGCCTTCCCTTTAGTCTTACACTACTAAATTAAGGACAGATAGCCCTCGAGTTGCTTTGTGCGAATTTCAAAAACAAAACCCATTTTTTTTAGAAAATAAAATCTGAAAACAGCTTGAATAGGTAATGGTAATTTATTACTATCATTTTATATAAGGCATTATTCATACCCCGTTCTGGTATTTCGTACAGTAAGTTTTCTCGACTCAATATACGATTGAGTAAAAAAAAAAAGTAGAATATTCGACACAAAATATTCTTGATAGTATGATCCATTAAATCTTACGTAAAATCTTAGCGATTTCATTTATTTTCTACGCTAAGATTTTACGTATCTTCTTCATGAGGATTGGCTTCATGTTTTGGACCTGGAAGGGTCATGTTCAGCGTAGATCTCTTTCTCATTCTCAGGAGTTACTGTTACTGAATCCTACGCAATAACCCTTGTTACCTTTTATTACATTACTTACAGTATATTTTTCATAATAATTTTATGGAGAATCCCAATTTGACCAGTTTTTATCTGAGTGAGTCCACTGTGCTATATTTGTCGAATGATTTTTCAACACCTAAGAAACATGCGATTGTACATTGTTTTTTATTCAAGCCGTGCGTTATTTATTCTGTTTAACTTTAAGATGATCTGTTGTCTGTCTTGGTTTTGGAGCCCTCTAGTGGCACAGCGGTTTGTCTGTGGACTTGACGTCAAAAACCAGGTTTCGATACCTGCAGTGTGCAGGGCACAGATAGCCCATTGTGTAACTTTGTGCTTAACTTTAAACAATCTGACAATCTGCTTTCAAAACCATTTTGTATTTCTGGGATTATTAATTTAATTTTAAGGTAAGTTATGAGTCTACTATTTATGATTCTTTTCCATAGATTTCTTGCTACACTCATGGGTCTGTAATTTTCAGGGTTATTCGCTGATTTACCTTCTTTCTGGAAATAAGAATATTAGCGTATTACCAAGCAGTTGGTACATATATATTCTGTCTTTAAAGATAAGTTGCATACAGATATGAGATGTTCTAATAATCTTAGAGGGCTTTTCTTGAGTAATATGTTTTGAATTTTGTGTTGTTCTGATGATTTGTGTTTCAAACGTTTTACGTCTTCTTGTGCTTCTGCTGCTGTGTATTGTGTTCCACTTTTATTGTTGTGTTACTGTTTTGAGTGTTCATCGTGAAATGTGGTGTGTGTGTGTGTATATATATATTACGTTTATGAAGTAACTGTTTATCTTTTAGTCGTTTGGTGTTTGAATGTGTTTGTGGAGTTGTTTTTTAAGTGTAGGGTAGATGTTGATAGTTGCTTTCTTTGACCTTGTAATTTTTTCTCTGGGTCCAAAAATCTTTGGGACCTGGTTTTGAGTTTATTTGTGTGCAGAATGTATCCAATCTTTGTGATATTAGTAGCTTAAAGTCGTTTATAATTTTGTTTCTGAATGTAGTAATTTGGGTGATCGTTTGTGAGTCACCAGTTGTCCTAATTTTTTTATTAACCTTTGTGGGTCACCAGTTGTTCTAATTCTTTTATTAACCTTTGTGGGTCACCAGTTGTCCTAATTCTTTTATTAACCTTTGCGGGTCACCAGTTGTTTTAATTATTTTATTAACCTTTGTGGGTCACCAGTTGTCCTAATTCTTTTATTAACCTTTGTGGGTCACCAGTTGTTCTAATTCTTTTATTAACCTTCTTTGTTTCTTTATTTCGTTGATTATGTCAGTGTTTGGTTGCCAGCTGGTTTGGATTTTTTTTGTTGATACATTTGGTATACATCTGCCTGTTGTTTCAATAAGGCTCTATGAGATAACTGAAAGTACCTATCTACATCCATGGGGCTAGTGGTTGTCGTGATGGGTTCATGTTGGAGACGCTCTATTAACATCTCCTCATATTATTTCCATTTGCTTTTTTTTGTACTAAAATTTTGTGTGTGTTTTGTTTGATTTTGGTGTGGTGAGATATCGAATACACTTCATAATAGTAAACGGTCACTGTCTGAACACGCTCCTAAGTTGAATGCTAGAAAGTTTTTTATTAATGTTGGTGAACACATACGCAAATCTAGTGTGTCACTGGTATATTTTAGTGTAGTGTAGTTTAGGTGGTGGGTATATAAATCTTACAGAAATGATAGTAAATATATTCGTGTGGAAGTGACCTTCTGTATTTTACAACTAATTTCTCCCTCTAATCATGCTTTGTCTATTTGACTTGCTTCTTAACAACGGTCTTCTAGAAATCGGACTACTTCAGAAAATAGTCCAATCAACGTGTTCCCATTTCCTCTTTTTTACAGCCTTCCATAACATGGGAATATATTAGATGTGTAACACTCAAACGTTCACCAAAGGCACAAAACTCCATTAGAGCCAAATCAAAGTGTTTGGTAGGAATGTAAGCAAGGAATATTACGATGATTTTAGTTAGTTTGTTATGTCAACTATCACGTGAAAAGACCCGTTGAGATATAGTCTGTAGGGTGCAACAAAATTATGATTTGAGTTCTTTTATTAACTTCAAATCATTGTCTATTATTTTGTTAATTATATCAGGAGTTGTGCCTATAACAGTAGGTTAGATAGTAATTTTTTCAAACCGTTGTCTCGATTTTGAATGCTAACTTCTTCGAAATATTCTGTTGACAGATTTCGAAGTATGATCCGTAAATAGGTTTGTTTATTTCATGAGTTCTGTGCAAATTTTCGTGGTCCTTTATTCTAAAGTGATGAAATACAAAAAAGACAAATAGTTAATACTATCTAACAGCAGCTCTTGGACTACTATTTACAAACAAATAGTGGGATCGACCTTCACATTATAACATGCCCAAGGGTAAAAATATGAGCATCTTCAGTGAAAGGATTCGAACCTGTGATCCGTAGATTGTGAGCCGAGTACCATAACCACCAGGTCATATCAGACCGTGCTTGTTGGTCAGGGAGATCACACGTATGTTTAGGTTTTAAAAGAATCTTACAGACCTAATCAAAAGAAGTGTTTATATTTTATAGCATGGCAGAAGCCAGACCATCACTTAACTATGGTTCTTAAGTCTGGCCCGGCATGGCCAAGCGTGTTAAGGCGTTCGACTCGTAATCTGAGGGTCGTGGGTTCGGATCCAGGTCGCACCAAACATGCTCGCCCTTTCAGCCGTGAGGGCGTTATAATGTAACGGTCAATCTCACTATTCGTGGGTATAAAAGCAGCCCAAGAGTTGGCTATGGGTGGTGATGACTAACTACCTTCTCTTTAGTCTTACACTGCTAAATTAGGGACGGCTAGCGCAAATAGTCCTCGTGTAGCTTTGCGCGAAACTCAAAACAAACTATGGTTCTTAAGCCATCTCGATATTCGCTGGAAAACGATAGTTAATTTATATGCACTTTTATAACAATCTGCACAACACCTTCTATATTTAACACGTTTTTGTTTTTGTTCATAATATTACTTATTATTCAAACAAAATATTTTTGAGAATCATATGTATTGTTCTATGCATTTGTTAGAATTAGGTCTGATGTTACGTGCAAAACGGATGCAAAGGTCAGGGTTACTTCTTTTGTTAAAAAAAAAATTATTACTTTTTTGTATCACTTTGTAACTATTTGTACCAGTAATATAGATGCTTAACTGTAACTACACCAGAGGGCTCTGATATTTTAATTAGTGTAAAGTTATTTTCTGAAAACTATATATTTTAAAGTATTTCAAGGCAGTCCTTTTTAAATTTAAATCATTCTGAAAATTGATTGAGTCACGCGAATCATAAACAAAAAGACAACATTCGCAACATGACCTGTTCTAGGGGGGGGGGTGTACTAGGAGGGAAAGCAAGGGATCAAGACTGTACCGCTTCCCGCTTGAGGTAATCCCACTAAAAGAAAAGGGGAGGCTGGTAGTCCTTTAGGAGAGGAAATCACGTGTTTTGTTAAATCCTTCAGAATTAACATTTTTCATGTTTTAAAAGGGAAATTTTAACGTTCACTTCACCATGTTTTTTGTTTTACTTTAAAAATATGGATGGTAAATTTACAATTAATATTTCAAAATAATTAACGTAACTTTTCAATAAAGTTTTGCAATAAAATATTTATATCAAGAGATCAGAGGATATGGAAAATTCCTATATGTTCAAAAGGTCATGTATAGTTCTACTCAATAGATCACTGTTTCTATACATGGATTTAATATGTTATTTGTAGTTCACAAAGATGATTTGGTTTGGTTTGGTTTGTTTTGAATTTCTCGCAAAGCTACACGAGGGCTATCTGCGCTAGCCGTCCCTAATTTAGCAGTGTAAGACTAGAGGGAAGGCAGCTAGCTAGTCATCACCACCCACCACAAACTCTTGGGCTACTCTTTTTCTAACGAATAATGGGATTGACCGTCACATTATAAAGCTCCCACGGCTGAAAGAGCGAGCATGTTTGGTGTGATAGGGATTCGAACCCGCGACCTTCAGCTTAAGAGCCAAGTGCCTTAACTACCTGGCCATACCGGGCCTTCACAAAGATGTAAACCTAATTCAAAGTTTCGAACATTTTAGAGATGAAAATAACATTTACAGTGCAAGATAGTTGAACAGAAAAGACGGTGATTGTTAGTGAGTGTACCAGTTTCACCACTTATGAAAGTGGTTACTGAAAGTGATAAACAAAGAAACACCATGTACAGAATGTTACAGTAACAACTTTAAATCCATTTCCTGCTGAAAAGATCATAAGAAATTCTAGTATCACAATCTGATTTATAGAAAGAGTAACCGTACCAATTTCTATACAATGTGTGACAGCAAACAGTCATTGTTCTGCTATGTTTCGACGGAGTGACAAATGTCAACAGTTCTATTGTCACGTCTATGGAAAATGTCACTGACAACAACAGTGTCACTTTTGTTGTCTGGAAGCGGACGAAGTAAACATTCCTAATATTGTTTTTAAAAGAGTTGAAAGTAATAGTCCTATCTAGTACCACTGTATAGAAGAGGTGAAAGCAACAATTCTAGCTAGTACCACTGTATAGAAGAGGTGAAAGCAACAATTCTAGCTAGTACCACTTTCTTTCTGCAGAAAGGGTGAAAACAACGGTCCTTTCTGGTACCACTGTAATAAAAGGGGTGTACGATAGCAACAATATTGGTGTCATATATATGCAAAAACGGCTCGTTTGGGTTGAAAAAAATATTTTACGTAGAAGAGCGAACAACGTTTCGACCTTCTTCGGTCATCGTCAGGTTCACAAAGAAAGAAAGAGGTAACTGACCGGAAGCTGACCACATGTTTGGAAGGGGTTGTGTAACTGAGTGTCGGAAGGAAGAGGGCGGTGTTAGATGTTTAAATATATAATTTTATTTTATTATATTTAATATAGGTATAAAGGCGTTCTTTTATGTTGGTTTATTTTGGGTTTAAGTTGTTGTATAAGTAAGGCTTCTTTAATTTTGCGTTTGTTTATGTTTATTTCTTTATTTAGTATTTGAGTATTTTCTATGGTTATGTTGTGTTTATTTGACTTGCAGTGTTCGTAAACGTGTGAAGGTGACTTTTTATGTTCTTTGAATCTGGTTTCCATTTTTTTACTTGTTTCTCCAATATAGAAGTCGTGGCAGTTATCACATTGTATTTTGTAAATAATGTTGGTGTGGTGTTTGTCAGTGTGGTTTTTACATAGTATAGACCTCAGTTTGGTGCCTGGTTTTTACTAAATTTGGTATTAACTGGAATGTCATATTTTGTTACTAGTTTTTGCCAAATGTTGGTTATTTGTCTGCTGATGTCGGGAATATATAGTATACAGCAGTATATGGTTTCGTGATTTTTTAAATCGTGAGGTATATTTACTTTTGTTGGTTGATTTTGCTTTCTGTCTAGGTGTGTGCGTATAATGTTTTCTACGGTTTGTGGAAGAAACTTATTGATGTTGATGAAGTATTGTTTTATTTTGTCTAATTCATCGTTAATTTTATCTGGTGAACATAGTTTCATGGCTGTTTTTTATTTGGTTTCTTAGTATGTTGAGTTTTTGTTTTGTTTCATGTGCTGAGTCCCAAGAAATGTATAGTCCAGTATGGGTGATTTTTCGGTGGATAGAAAACACTCAAATACTAAATAAAGAAACAAACATAAACAAACGCAAAATTAAAGAAGCCTTACTTATACAACAACTTAAACCCAAAATAAACCAACATAAAAGAACGCCGTTATACTTGTATTAAATATAATAAAATAAAATTATATATTCAAACATCTAACACCGCTCTCTACATTCCGACACTCAGTTACACAACCCCTTCCAAACATGTGGTCAGCTTCCGGTCAGTTACCTCTTTCTTTCTTTGTGAACCTGACGATGACCGAAGAAGGTCGAAACGTTGTTCGCTCTTCTATGTAAAATATTTTCTCAACCCAAACGAGCCGTTTTTACATATATATTTCTCTACAAGTGGGTTTTCTCGACATCACTGATTATTGGTATCACCACATAAAAGGTGATAATAAAAATCTCAGTGCGACTTTCTATAGAAGTAACGAATGATGATAACATATTGGTTCTACAAATGTCCATATAAAGCTACTGAGTGGTGTTTATAATTTCTGTATTTGAAAGCTGTTTCCCAACTACAGCGATGATGCATTATGTGTAAATGAAATACCTTACTACGCAAGAAACTAAGTTCTTACTTTATATAGTTATAGATAATATAAGCTTCATAATATTACGTATTTCTGTTATAATCTGTTGTTATTTTTATATTTTAAATAAATTTGCGTTTCTAGGTTCTAGCTTTTCTCAATGTCTATTATAATAATACTCATTTTTTTGTATGTCCTGAAAATGTGCGCGCAAAACATTTATTAAAACATATTTACGTTCGTCTCTTGTCTTAAAAAAATGTTTTGTAGAACAGCATACTAAACGTTTATCATTTAAACAAAAAACGTTCTAACGTTAGGTCGTAGAATAACATTATAAGTTTTACTTGTTGATAGGTATTATTATCGTAAAGTTTAATCCTCAATAAACTGAAGCAAAAAACGTACACAAGTTAGATCTGTTAATTTATTTCTTTATCGAATACAGGCCGTATTTAATAAAGCCTTAACTGATGTAAGACTTAAGACAAGTGGACTGATGTATTTATATTTCTGCGATTAGAATCATTTTGTAATTGTTTTATATTATTTTATCGTATAATTAAAGAAGTACTGTAGTGAGGGTTATACGAACTATTAAGTAAACAAAAATTAATCTAAGAAAGGGAATTTTAATATATGTATGTTTGTCTCTGATGTCCGACTTTTTAAGCTTCTCTTATGATAAAAAAATACAAATGCAAAGTGTTTTTTTTTTACTTCTCAGGGGGTGTGGTTATTTTGATAATTATTATTTTTAATGATAGTGATTTATGATTAAAGAGGCAGATTACGATAGGAAACCAACCCTAGTCCCTCTGCCTTTCTTTTTATTTATTTATTATTATTTTTTGTGTATGCTCTTTCTAGTCGCTGGACGGGTTTGCATTTGTAGTGAGCTCCGATTGTCGGTTCCTATACATTTCCGAGACGGTGTCCATCTACCTAGGACTGTCTCAGGTAAGTGATAAATGTTGAATGAGATAACTGTAACAATTTTGTGGAGAGTAACTTTGGGTGGGCCGACCACTGATAAAAAAACAGAAAAAAAAACTTGACTTTTCTTGCATACCAACGCTTATCGTATACGTTAGATAGTTACGTGAAAACTGCGGGATTTTTATAGCCCGGGTTTTCCGTAATCAGTACCAAAGACGTCGGCAGTAAGTTAGGTCGTACGAGGTATGTATTTTTGCATTTTTTTTTATTTGGGGGGTTGGGGTGAGTCGGGAATGAGGAGCTTACAAGCGTCTATTTTGAGAATGGCATGTCGGGTGGATGGTGTCTCTTCATTGTCTAACTGCTAGTACCACATTCCAGATAGGTAAGCCCATTGCTATGTTGTTGGTTTTATCAACGAAAGAAAATTTATGGGTTTTACGAGACACTCGAGCGATTCCATACTATGACCCGGATGACGTAAGACAGGACAGTTTCAACTGACTAATGCTATGACCCCTGCTGACACAAAAAGGAAGTTATCTTGGGAAAAACTTCTCTGAAATCTCGATATGACTTGAATTACCTGATAGCTAAAATATGATTTCATGCAGTATTTTACTGGTAGTGGCTTTGCATGTATATATGTATATTTATCTGATATCAAAAGAGAGGGAAAAAATGTGTTTTACCGATGAAAGGTTTTGTTAATATTTTTACACTTATTCTTGAACTGGTGTTCTGACCCTAGCTAATGATCACTACAGTGTTAAAATTCGTTGTAATCACAGCTGATCAAATATCTATACGATATATTGTAGTCCTATGTGATCATCATTGTAGTAACATGTTATAATCTTGGCTGTTAATCACTGTAATAATGAACCGTAGTCTTATGTGATTATCATTGTAGTAATATGTTATAATCTTGGCTGTTAATCACTATAATAATGAACCGTAGTCTTATGTGATTATCATTGTAGTAATATGTTATAATCCTGGCTGTTAATCACTGTAATATTGTACTGTAGTCTTATGTGATTATCATTGTAGTAATATGTTACAATCTTGGCTGTTAATCACTGTAATATTGTACTGTAGTCTTATGTGATTATCATTGTAGTAATATGTTACAATCTTGGCTGTTAATCACTGTAATATTGTACTGTAGTCTTATGTGATTATCATTGTAGTAATATGTTACAATCTTGGCTGTTAATCACTGTAATATTGTACTGTAGTCTTATGTGATTATCATTGTAGTAATATGTTACAATCTTGGCTGTTAATCACTGTAATATTGTACTGTAGTCTTATGTGATTATCATTGTAGTAATATGTTACAATCTTGGCTGTTAATCACTGTAATATTGTACTGTAGTCTTATGTGATTATCATTGTAGTAATATGTTACAATCTTGGCTGTTAATCACTGTAATATTGTACTGTAATCCTATGTGATCATCATTGCAGCAGCATTTTAAAATCCTGGCTGTTCATCACTGTAATAACGTACCGTAACCCTAGTGAATGATATGGTAACATATTCTTAGCTGACATTCAAATCTGGTAAGATGTTGTAGTCCTGTTTGATAATCATTGTAGGAGCATACACTAGTTCTAGCTATCATTATTACAGTAACGTAATCCAATTAGATCATAAAGTAGTTCAACCTGATATTACCTTGTGGTTACGTATTGTAATTCTATCTTATCACTACTGTAGTAAAATATATTTTATTCTTAGCTAATCATCATACAAATTACATGGTATTGTCTTATCTGTTTATCCATAACGCAAGCATTCTAATCCATGTTATTGCTCTCCCAAATCATTAATGTAACAGAATAGTTATCCCAGCTGACCAATACCAATACAACATATCTGATCGAGCGATAGTATCGTACTGTGCCACTGATGAATCCTCATTGTGAAAAGTCATTCCTAATAATAGCTGATCTGTAAAAGATCATTATTCTAATATCATACAGTAAACAGCTTAATTATACTGTAGTATCATGTAACTGTTGTAACTGATCATAAGGTCAATGGTACTTTATTTGATCACACTACAGTATAGTATTATTACCTTAACTGTTGATCACTTTAGTTAATGGTACTGTGATGTTATGTTGAGATACTAGATGATAGTAATATAAACTGATCATTAGTATGGAATTGTTTGTTTTCCGCAAATGCACAAACGATTACATCAAAATCTATTCTTGTGCGAATATTTTGTTTGAGACTGAACAGAACAGAAACTGTTTGTTAAGCTAATACTATGTATTGATATAAGATTACTGTATTGACTTCAAACTAGGTCGAAATGACCGGTAGTTCTGTATTCGACTACGTTCACCAGCAGGACCATGCAGAACTGGCCGAACAGCTAGGGGTCAATCTATCCCAGTCTCACTCAGTATCTTCACCAGGTTCAGTGGGCTCCGACGATGGGTCTTGCTCGGCGTCTGGAGACGCGTCGACCCCCACGGGACTAGACCGACCAGGTGAGTTTTAGGTACATCCCATTACGGTATAGCAAACGATAACAAAGGAAGCTGTTGACAGATATCGTAAATTACGTAGGGTGCCGATAATCACAGATCTTTATCAGTAGACGTACTGTGTACGTTCATTGTTTTGCCTCATTCATGCTGATTCAAAAATATATTACTAAATTGGCTCCTGCATTTTTTATTAATGACACAGAGGGTTTAAATATTTGACAGAGACAATTGCGATGTGCTTACGATAGCAACGAAAGTCTTACTTTATGATACAAAACATAATGAGAAAAAAATTGCAATTTCATTTAGAAATAATTGATTCTTCCCGCTATCTTCGCTTACCTTCCCGCGTTCTTTGTTATATGATAAAACTCTGCCTTTATAAATAGATATAATAAGAGCCTAGCCAGGAAAGTCCTGATGTGTATTTAATCAAATAGGTATATTTAATACAGCCCTTTATGTTTCAGTAAAATAAGCGTACGAATTAACGAAACATTGTATGAACATATGAAAGTAAACCTGTATGATATAATTCCCACTTACCCCTAAAAAAACACGTTAGAACTTTCAACAACATAACAACTGTTCATTTCAAACAGAGTGAACGTAAAGCTAGTTAAATGTGTTGTTGTATTTTATTTAATTTATATTTACTTAAATTAGTTAACATTTCTTCCTGCAAACTCCTAGGCCTGTGATTATGTATAAACTAGTTGTAGGAACCGTTAAAGTTTGTTTTTGAATTTGCGAAAAGTTACATGAGGGCTATCTGCGTTAGTCGTCCCTAATTTAGCAGTGTATGACTAGAGAGAAGGCAACTAGTCATCACCACCCACTGCCAACTCTTGGGCTACTCTTTTACCAACGAATAATGGGATTGACAGTAACATTATAATCTCCCACGGCTAAAAGCGGGAGCATGTTTGGCGTGACGGGGATTCGAACCTGCGACCCTAAGATTACGAGTCGAGTGTCTTTACCACCTGGCCATGCACGGCCTGAACCGTAAAGGCCTGTACTTATAAGAAAAGTGTATTCGTGTATTGTTTGTAAAGTACACTTTATTAACAATATTAACAAACGGCTACAATATCAAAACTCGGACAAAAACTTTGCTAACGGAATACTACACTTTATTTGTTTTATTTTTGTACACCCAAAGGATTATTATTGTTGTTAAGCCTTGCAAAATAAAAGTAAGTTCGGTTAAAATTGGTCAAACTATCATAGTGATAATAAAATCTATTTTGAACATGATACAAGGGTGATAAGCATTATTGGCTAACAATACTTAAATGCTACAATATTCAACACAAACAACGTTTTAGTTATTTCCTTCCCTATATTACAGAGAGGGGAAAATAACATTTCTTATTAATATTATCTGATTTTTGTTTTGACTGTGTTAATGAGAACATTTTTTTCTCTCTTTCCCAGCTCCTGTCATGACATTAAACAGTAGTAATTCTTACAGAGACCTCGAGAGGTCGTTCTGTGTCCGAATGAAATCGACGTTAACAAAACGTGGGTGTCATTTCAAGTCTACAGGTTATAGGGTAGGTGTTAATTTATCGTGATTATTATACGTTACGCGTTTGTTGTAAGTATTTAAAGCGTTGAATCCAAAGAATTGATATTTGTGTGTCATTTACATTCAATCAAACGACGTGAATGGCCAACGTATGCAACTTACGTCCTTACAAATCACAACAAACTGCAGTTTCATCTTTCTAAGATGACTGAAATAATTAAAATTTTCAGGTTATGTATATATATATTGTGAAATGTGTACAATACATGAGAATACAGATTTTCATACAGATGTTTTATCTAGATGTTGCGATAATACGTTGCATAAATGAAACAAGATTCATATTCTGAGAACGAGGGTACTGGAATCTACATAAAATTAATCGAACACTTCATATCATAGTATGTTTCGCAGTGAATTATTTTCTTAAAAAGGTTTTTTTAAACGAATCCAACACCTTTTTCTCTACATTACTTATGCAAGTTAGAACATATTTTTTATTAATTTCAATATATGTGTATATTTGACTGTATCAAATGAACTTTTAAACATCAAGACGAATTTGATGAAGAACAGGTAATATTTTCATCTACTTGTATTTTAGAATAAAGCCGACAGGTGGCAGAAGAGTCTAGAGCCGCTTCTTACGTATCGCAGAGAATGTACTAGTGAATAAAAAACAATTGCTTCAGAAGTGTAAATCTTCTAAGACATAACTCTCAAATTTCTACCGTTAGAATTAAGATATTCATATTCTCATGAACTGTTAGAAGTGTTACAAATTACATATTCCTGCAATTAACTAAACACATCAAATTAATTAATTTTAATTATCTTTGTCGACTTTTAAAATCATAGTTTTTATGAAATTATCCTAACTTTAAAAGTAATAAATAACGACGTAGTTATATTTATATATCAGTAAAATAATAAATTGAATTAATATTTTACTTTATTTCTTGGACCTTTATATTAAAAACAATTTTTTTTTACGTTTCAGTTTGGGTTTTTACCGATTTTCATTAAAACGTATAATAAAAGTTTTAACACAGAAAATATCCTTGGGGATAGACCTTTATTATAGGTTGTGGAATTTTTTTTATATCTTTTGTCTTATGGTTGTGTTCAAATCACACAATGAATGGCAGTTACGACCTATAGCTTAGTAACTGGAGTCAGTTTTACTTCACCATACAGGAACCTAAATTAATTTAAGTTTATATACAATGTTATGACACTTCGACTAATTCATTATTAAATATTATACAGTGACCCAACTGTTTAATGACTCTATATATAGGTTAAAGATTTTTTTTTCTTTTTCACCAGAAATGAAATTGAAAAGAGAATATGTGACGTAAAAAGCTAATTCATTCTTTGGTTGGCTGTAAACTCTGCTGTTGTCTGCAGTTTAACCTTTTCAAAGCTCATCACAGTATATGCAAAATAGTAGATAAGCATCCACTGTCGAAAGTGCTAAACTCTTAAAGTTCATATTTTTCAATCATCTTTACTTATGCTCTGTTATTTTCTAAATAAGCGAATTCCTACGTAATATGAATGTTTTTTGTAATAAATGTTTATGATAAAATATAGCACGAGATGGCAGCACATACTAACGATTATACTCATACGTTTTTCAAATCATGGGAATTACAACGTGTCTGTATGTATGTGTTTATACATATATATACGCATCTTTCTTCACAAAATGTATAGTGTACTACTTTATATAGTACAGAAATACTTTGTTTAATGAGGAACTTTTTCGTTATTTTTGTCATAGTGAATAAAGTACTTTAAGTTATAAATTATCATGTTTTTTGTGTAATTTTATACAATAAATCACCTTACAAAATGTGTTACATATTTTTGCTAGTCTATTTTGTGATATAGAATAAAACATTTAAATCATTACGTTAAATAAAATTAATAATTAAATAACACCAATGTATACATTATACAGTTTTGATCACAGTTGAACGTTAAATAAAACAAATGTACACATAAAACAAATCACTTTGTGTTTTGTCTGATGTTATTCGATCAATTCTTTATGACGAGAATGTGTAAATGGGAGATAAGAATATAATTTCTCATTCCACAGAGAAATTTTTTCCCAGTAAGTGTCCAGTGACAAGGAAGTTATTAATGTTATAGAATATACTTTTTAAATATCTCACTTTATGTTACTTTTCAGGTTGTATTAGTTTTGTGTCATTTACGGCCTCACTGCATGTTCCCACATAACCGGAAGCAGCCTCCTACGCTTATCGGGATGGTGGCACTTGCAATAGCACTTCCCCCTCCTTCAGTGCACGAGGTACGTCTGGAGAATGGAATGTTTGTTACAAGGCTGTCATTCGACTTTAAGATTGCTCATTGTGAACCGAGGTAAGTATAGAAAAGAAAACATATATAGTCAATTGTAATTTTATTATTTTGTGAACAAAGTGGCCTTTTATTTGAGTAATTTTTATATAATTCTAACACATCTTTAAAATTTGCACAAAATTTGTTCTGAGTGAGGTAACGCATCATTAATTAATACAAAAAAAGAAATATGCATTACAAAATTCATATATTAACTATTTGCCTCCATTCAATCATCAAATATGTTTTAGAATGTACAGAGCCTTATATTGCAAACACTGCTTTAAAACGTAACTATTGTGTCGTCATCTATTATCTAATGTATGAACTATTATATTACAAAATCTATCTGATTTAACTTGCTGTTTCTTTTATCAGAAAATTTGCTTAATTATTCTCCACAATCTCAAAATATTCTTGATTTGTTAATATTATTCCTACTCAGAAGATCTGTATCTCAAATCTCATTTTGTTTGCGAAAAATATTCATGTAAAATGCGGGTTACTCCAAATTTATTTAAATATATCATTTTAACCAAGATTTAAAACACAAATTTAACAGGATAAAAACCATTACAGAATACACATTAAAAGCTCCACATGTGTGTGTGTGTGTGTGTGTGTGTCATACTATATTATTATTTTTATATAAGTTAATTTTCATTCCGTTTTATTAATGATTTTATTAATTTAACATCTTTGTTTTTCATAATTAATGAAGGATGTACTGCTTTAACATCAAATGCTTTTATTTTGATTTCCAGGATAGCAGAACTCCTAGATTTTACGGCTGAAGAACTAGTTGGAAAAAATATGTATTCACTTTGTCATGGACAGGATGTTCAGCAACTTCGCAAGTGCCATATTGATTGTACGTAATTAGTGTGTTATTAAGGTTTTACAGAGGACGCTACAGTGCTCTAATTAATAATCTATTTAACTTAAAATTTGCAATTTGATAATACAGTAGGCAATATAAAATAGGTTTCTTGTAATTCATTCTTATAATTTTGTTTTTCTAGTAACTCATTAAAAATACGGAAATATGTTACTGATGTTAACAGTTTGAACAAATTTGTTTCCATAGTAATTCACAAGGGACAGGTGATGAGCGGTTACTATCGTCTCATGAATAAGAACGGAGGTTTCACGTGGCTACAAACATGTGCCACAGTTATCTGTAACAATAAGAACTCTGAGGAACAAGCTATTATCTGTGTAAACTATGTCCTCAGGTAAGTTGCATTTTGTGTGTATTATGTGTTGTTGTGTGGATATCCTTTTTTAACGTTACACGTGCTTAAGATTTTATGTGCATTTGTAATCTAAGTGCAAAAAGTAAAGTTATATACCTGTTATTATTAATCATCTTTCGTTCCGTAAAATACTTGCATGGGGAACTTCAGTGTGGTACATCTTTTACGCTAAGCCTAACCTTTCGTATTTAGACAGTATGATAGATATTCATTAAAAATACCACAGAAACTCACATTTAGCTTCACTTTAGGTTTCTCAGTGTTTTGTAATCATAGAAAACATAAATCAAACCGCATTTCACTACAGAGAAATCTACACATGAGAACATGTCGTAACACTCAAGCTAGGCCTAACAATTACAATAGTATTATGCAATTTAATTTCTCTTCTGGAGGTGCTCGAGCTTTCGTTCTTTTGGGTTTTTTATTGATATTTAAAATTACTTTATTTCCATTTGTATCATTTGTATCCAAGTTATTATGACGGTTAGCATACAGTATAGCTTGATAGATCTTAAGTGCCTCTCTTGGCTTAGCGGGAAGTCTACGGGTTGAAATAATGCAAATCGAGTTTCGATATCAGCGGAAGGCAGAGTACAGATAGTTTATTGTGTAGCAACAAACATATTCAAATGATCTTCAGCCATAGAAATAGTGGATGCTTATTTAGAATGCCAAAAGATTTGTGCTAATAAGTCGTATCACTTCTTTGTATTCTAAAGACATCTGGTATGGGCATTAAAAATTTTATTTAAAATAACCCAAATAACAACATAGAAAGTGTTTAATGGACAATTGTTTTATTTAAATTTGGGCTGCAGATATGAAGTTTCAGGTTAAGTCATGACATGCCATTCGATTAATTATTTTGCGTCAGGTCCTATTGGTGGTTGTCTTCCATCTTGTATAAAATACGGTGGGTTATGCTTGAACTTTAGAAATCTTTGATATAACCGTTCAACTTATTCAACCACTAAGATGCCGTTGAGGTTACAAATATCAACGCATTTCTTTATTCTTTCAGCAAAAGATAACAATATGAAAATTCTTTTGCGTTTCTGACCCTTTTTATAGCGGCACAGTGCATACATACTGTGTAATAGAAAATGCTGTTTCGTATATATGTTTTCTTTCTGTTTTTGAAGAGGTATAGAATATGACAAAGGTGAGTTGCGATGTCATTTATATGTTCTGTTTATAGTGGTATAGAGTATGAAAACTGTATAATGGACTGTAGTCAGCTGACTCACACAACTGATCTTCAACCTGACGACTCCAACCATTCTGAGAGAGAGTCACCTGACAAGGATCATCAGGGTAAATGTTTATAAGTTTATCTTAATTCTGAAATACGTTTTACGAAATAAGATGGATGTTTTTACCTTGCTTAGTTTTTGTTATTCAAGAAAATAACATTCATTTAACCTTCTGTGTTTTTTTTTTTTAAATGGCTAACTGAATTTGTACATTTAAAAGAAATAACACCTACTTAATTCTATGTGGTATTTAAGTAACCAGTTGTCCTTGTAAAAAAAACAACAAAAAACATTCATTATAACGTCCTGGGGCTATGAAATTAGTTATCTTTGTACAACAAAATATTATATAATTAACCCCCTGCTCTCTTTTAATTGGTCAGAAGGTTTTAAAGTATGAAAACGTGAGGCCCTCAAGAGAAGCCTTACCTATTTATTTTGATGTATCACCTGACCTTCAGCTATTTATATACTGTATGTAGTTGACGTGTGTGACCTTCTCTTATAGGGAAAGAATATTGGTGCATTTAGAACCCGCTGATGGAATTTGAAATAATGCATCTTCTAACTCGTAATACATCATTTTCATGAATAAACATTACTGCTTTAAACGATTTAGATGGGCAACAGAAGTCATGTAGAGAGTCTTGTATTAGTGTGTACATTTTAGCTCCTATATTAACGTCACATTTGAACTAGCTGCGTGAAGTCATAAAAGTTTGCTTGCTTGTTTCGGAATTTCGCGCAAAGCTACACGCGGGCTAGTCATCATCACCCACCGCCAACTCTTGGGCTACTCTTTTACCAACGAATAGTGAGATTGAACGTAACATTATAACGTCCCCACGGCTGAAAGGGCGAGCATGTTTGGTGCGACGGGGATTCGAACTCGCGACCCACGGATTACGAGTCGAACGCCTTAACCCACCTGGCCATGCCGGGCCTGTCATGAAAGTTATTGCAGTGAGCTAGCTAACTTTTGGATTCCTCCATTGAAATGACCCATGGATGCTTGTGTTATTATATGGATTACGACAATATTTCTTTCTCTGAAATAACGTGAGATTTATAATTACAGTCTTAAAAAGGTAAGAGAAGATATTTTCAAGATTAAATTTTGCTTACCTGGTCACGTTACCTCAACGTCATGGATAAAGAGCTGATTGTAATTTGTGGTTATGTATTACAATAATAAATATTTTTAAATTACTTACTACAGACGATATGTTACCAGAGGACAGTGAGCCCCGCCTTTCACCTAAGCCTAGAGATGGACGTTCATCAACAGGTGGCGATAGTAGTAATCAAGATCAGCTGACGCAGATGAGCGGTGGTAACAAACATCCTGACAATCTTCGTCCTGTTGGGGTAAGGGTTAGGTAATTAATAAACATGCTTTTTGTTATTGTTAACTGTGAAGCTTTACGTAATCCTAAGGATTGACACTTTCTAAAGATATTAATACTATATAGAAAAAAAGATATAATAGTGGAATATTAGATCGCATTATATAGCTTTATGTTAATAAAATATTATTTTAATACTTATATCAGCTCCTATAATGTCTTAACGATATAAGAATCAAATAATGTTTTTGAGAGAAGTATCAGTGTTTTTAAGTTAATCATTATTGTTCTGGCAGAAGACGTAATAACTTCTACATCTTTTTAATATTGACAAAACATTATAATAAAAGGCATAAGGATTTAGCCGATGTATAAAGCAGTTGTAAGAATACTTCACTAAAAGGGTTCTGTGGTGTAATATGTTTTTGACCCAGTGGTTTTTATTTCATTAGATATCGTTACATCAGTCGTGGGGTACTTAAACCACTTTTTTTATTTTATTGTGCAACGTAATATAGAGAAGCTTCTTAAAGTCGTTATGATATAACTGTAACGAAAGTACCCTATTATACTTAAAATAGGCCTGAAATATTACTGCTTTTTAATATAGATTAATAATAGAAATAGTTTGCGCATTAGGAATTAAAATCTGTTGCAAAATAAAATAATATGTGTAGTAATTTTTAATCGTTTTAATTTTGTCACTTAGCCGAAAGTTGTGAAAAATCAGAGCAAAATATTTTTCCACTAGATACAATGAAGTAAGAGCACAAGCAACTTCAGATTACATGCACTTGAATGATAGAACTTAAAAATTCGTTAAATAAACTTGTAATTAAAACGCTAGACATACTGATGAGTGTGAAAATAATGCTTACCAAAGGGTGATTTCATTTACAGGAAGGTTTTTTACTGAGAAATCAACAACCATCCGAACTCCATATGGAAGAAGAACAGTTAGATTTGACAATAGAACCTTCAAGTTTCCCGGAAGATCACCCAGTGGCATCTATAGGATCACCTACGGAACGGTCAAGTACATCTCGGAAAAGAAAGTTTTCTGGAGGATCAACTTCCCATTCTGCTCAAAGCGAGCTCTCCAGGTCCCGTCCTGGAAGTACATCTAGTCTGCGTAGCTCAAGTCCGCTCGCAAACGGAAGTTTCCTACCCAATGGTGCTACAAACAAAAGCTTCAGCCCCGATGGACAAGTGCCGTCAGCTAGTGTCGAAGAAAGAATAAGCCCAAGAACTAGTAAAAAAGGTAGAGAATCAGTTGAGGAAGTTCAACGACCCTGGAAACGATCCCCAGTTCCCCCGTTTGGTGCTTATTCTGGAACGAATGGATCTTCTGCTATGACAGTAAAAGAACTGGAAGATGTTATGAACAAGCATTTGCCTAATTCGCAGATTCCTGGAATAGTAGGAACTGTAGCGCCTCCTCACGGTAGCCCTACCCAGGAGATGATGGCATCACGCATGGCCCATTCTCCACAGTCGCACCAACAGTACAGGTCGACAATCCAGTGGATCGGTGGATCGCAGACAACGCTCCCTGCCACGACGTTGCTGAGACAACTCTATGTAAATCGAGAGTCGGTAATTCGTTCTGGAGCCCATGCGAGCAGACCTTCCTATTATGGTGAAGTTCAGGGGGCTCTACCCACGCCCCCAGGGAGCAGCACCGATGGCAGCTACAGTGACCAAACTCAGTTCATGTTGCCTGCGAAGATGGCTGCCGAATCGTACGGTGTCCTTTCCGGCTATTCGACCACACCTGTCAATGTCAGTAATTACATGGACACATATAGTGCCATGACCCCACCAGCCTCTGTGTCCCCTCGAGAAAAGTTTCCTGGGATTGTAGAGAGCCAGACATTTAGCGATACAGCCTCTCTTCCCCACATGAGACACTATGTCTCGGAGAGTCCACTTCAGCACCTTCCATTGAAACCTCAGGTGTTTGTTCACCCTGGGACCATCGATCCCTCGGCATACAGCCACACTCATGCTCAACAATCCATGTCTCACGAGCAACGCCAGCTCTACGCTCACCATTCTAGAAGCTTTCATTTGTACCACCCTCCAGGTGGAGGAAAGCCTACACACTCAAATACCACCGCCTGGTATCCCCAACCTAGCTCATAGTTATTGACTAACCTAATGTCAGATCCACATATCTTAATATAATGGAAAACAGACTTTTTGAATTAGCCAAAATATGATCCAGTTTGATGTTCCGAGCATAAAGGCTAGCGAAATTTTCTTTTAGCTGCCCTTGTGTCCAGAAAGCACGCGAACGTTATTAAAAATAAACAAAAACAAATAAAGTGCGTAAAGGTGTTTGAAGAAATTTCCAGTCAACTTAACGAAAACTGTAGCACGATCATTTGTCACTTTAAGAAAATAGATATGTGAAGTGTTCTTACAGCAGAGCCCTCTATAGTGATATTCACTTGTAGAATGTCAAGTAACGTTGTTGTGCAGGCTAGCGTTCTACGCTTCGTCCGCCTGTGATGGCAGGCACGTTTAAATTAAGCGAAAGTGACGTAGAAGGTCGCGAGCTAGGTCTGTATAGTGCGTGGTAATAAAACGGGACTCGTGTGATGTGGTGTGGCGTATTCAACACTGTACGAGGGAAAGGTTAGAGGTACATGAGTGTGAAACTCGGTTTATTATCCAAGAAAGAATCGTAGGACCAGTTTATTTGTGAGTGTGACATTACAACTCGCACAAAGCACCACTGGGAATGATTAATATCTGGGAATATACACTTTCAATCTTTTTGCTGAAGAGAATTTTTTCTGGATTTTCAAACTCTTTATCTCGTTTTCTTCATGTGATGTAAATGTTGTGGGATTCCTAGACGAGAGTTTACATCCTGGTTCGAGAGTTTACAGCCTGGTTTATTTCACTTATGCAACTAGCTTATTGTTTCTTTTACAACCGAACGGAATATATTTCGTGCTGGATTAATCTGAACTCGGTTCTGTCTATGTAATCATGCGTACTGGTGTGCAAGATGCTTTTGTTTGGTACTTGACTTGAAATTGACATTGAGAATTCTTTATTAGCAAATCGTACAAAGCTTTTAGAGTTTTCAATATTTCTGATGCGTTTTTAATGTTGTTGCTGTTCGGCTCATTTTAGTGTTGGCATTCTTTGGCTGGTGATACTGTTGTCACATGATCCTAATAGTGGATGATGTTTAGTTATGTGATTGTTCGGTTTCCTCACGTGTTTATCACACAATCATAACATTAAGATCAAACTCGCCATATAATTGTTAATTTTGTCACGTGATTTTCATATCAGCTCAAGTTTCCTTCGTTTGTATTTAGTTCAACCACGCGATCTTAATTGTAGATTCGGTTATTCCTCTTTTCCCTTTAATTTTGCCGCCTGATCCTAACGTTGGTTATAGTTGTGTCATGTAGCATTCCTGTGAGATTTCCTGTTTTTGTAGTACTTTTTTTTTTTTTTTTCAAATCCAAGACACTTAAAGCGAATTTTGCATCACCATATTTGTCATTACTAATAGCTTCTACCTCACTTGGCCAAAAGTGCTCCTTATTTGACAAATTGTATATTTGGCTATACCTTAGTATGCATATACCATTCTCAGTTTAAGAAGCATTATACTTTGTAGCAATATTATGGTTCTGTACTTTAAAATTTCCTTAAAAACAAGGTGTTACTTGTGTCGTATTTTACTTTGAACTTAGTATTGTGCATAAGATAGTAAGACTTCTGCAAGTGCAAATCTAAAGTAGCCATTTCGATTGGTTTGTTAGTTAGTTTTTAGTACTTCAACCGTATTTATTTTTAGTTGTATGAATTTTTTTTTCCGGACACTCATTTCCATACAATGTTATGTTTGAGACAGCTCAGTACACAAGCGTCTGAAATAGTCACGTGATTAATAATGAACTACAAGTTGGCACTACTGAAAGAAGTGCAGCGCCGGTGACTGTATTAAACTGAATTGAGTCAATTCGTAGGAAGGAAAGTGGAGAAGGGATATACTTACCCTTATATTTGATTTAGTATATATATATATAGTTGGAGAAAGCTGGGGACAGATGATATTTTTGTGTTTAATGATAGACTTCTCAATCAGATTAAAGGAAAATACAAGATGATATATAATATTTTTCCCTATAGGGTTTGCTTATATACAAAGCAAAGGATTAACATTATAAGTTTTATTATCTTTTGTCCTGTAATTGAAATCTGTAGTTTTAATTATTTGTGGGAAGGGGAGGACAGAATCGTAATTTTATGTGTTATTTCTTTATTACTACAAATGAATTATGATTCTATACTTTTTATTGGTCATATTTTTGAGGATGTGTTATAGTCTTTGTTTAGTTCAAAGTTGTCTTTTACGAGTTGATACCTTAGTTCAGTACAACGAAACTGTGTTCATTCTCTCTTTAAAACTGGCTGCGATATACAATATTTGTTAAAACTCACACGATAAACCTTCGTCATTTTGTTCTAAGAAACTGGCCATAGAAACTCACCCATATAGAGTATGTTCTGAGATTTGCCAGAAATCCATTCAGTCGCTGGTGTTTCTAAGGTCTTTAGTTAACCTACTTGTTGCAAATTTGTCAAGTTGCAACGCATATAATTTATAAATTAGTTTTGAAACATTAAATTCCCTCGAATCGTGAAATTTTAACTTTTTTCTGCTTACAAGTTTATTTGTGCATACTGCTTGTTTCAGTTTCTCTATGTAGCAGTTATTTTTTTACTGAATAATTGCGGTTGATCTAGTGGTAAAACGGCGAGTGTAAGTATGTTCATATTCATTGTCTGTTACGACATCTAACGTGTGTAATTCAAATTAAAAAATAACTTAGTTTTTACTTGGATCTCATGGCATCTTATCCAACTAACCTGTATAACTGAGTTTTATTGTTTTGTTTTTCAACAATGAAATCTGTTGTGTTAAAGATATCGTATAGATAAAAAAAAACAAAAAACGCCTTGTGGGTAGGAAGTTAAGACACAACGACAAATTTATGAGACAGCGTAGTTAGGAAATCCAAGAAATCATGCGAGTAGAAAATATTAAAGAATGCCAGGGTAGAAATAAAAAAAAGGATCACGTTGGTAGAAAGCTGACAGGAGTTTGGAAATCTAATTGCCACTTGAGATGAAACAACAGTAACTTAAGAAAAATACGCGTGAGGACAAAGTCCGAGAAATCATGTGAATTAGAAATTCAAAATTAAAATAAATGTATCAAACTCTACTAGAAATTTTAGATATAAAATAATCCAAGCTATTACGTTGATAGGTTATTAATAAGTCTTTTGTATTGAAATTCGAAAGTGACTTAAACGTCATGTCGTTGAGGTATTCAAATACAGAGTAAGTGGGTATAAAGTTTAAGACAAGACATGGAGAATAAAACTAAATAATCACATAAGTTGGAATTACAAGGCACTAGTAGTATGGAAAACTAATAGATCAAGTGATAAGGAAATCCAAGAGTCAACATTAGTAAGAAATTTAATAGACCAGCTACTTAAGGAAATTAATTACGAGTCCTTATATTTCTTGTAGAAATTTCAGTTGATGTTAATCTGTAGTCAAAGGACAAGGGTTTAAAATTTCAGATGATGCTTTACCTTAATAATATAAACTTTATGTATAACAACCATAATACACATTTTTCGTGTAAAAACTTAATTTCACATCTTATACATGAGAACTGGATTGCACACCCTATACACAATAACCTAAATGCACAATTTATACACAAGTACTCTAATCCACCATTTAAATGTAATTGTATTATTTGTATATAACACATTTAAT
Source organism: Tachypleus tridentatus (assembly GCF_004210375.1). NCBI lineage: Eukaryota > Metazoa > Arthropoda > Merostomata > Xiphosura > Limulidae > Tachypleus > Tachypleus tridentatus. The sequence continues at coordinate 149,753,127 of NC_134825.1, read as the reverse complement.
TCCGTAAGATAGGGTGATTAGGGACAAATTTACTTCGACTAATGTTGTTAACTTCAAATGAACAGCTGGTTGAATTATAATCTGTATTACAGCTTTACACGTGTTTACTTCTTTCAAAACCTTTGATGTGTTGTAGGTGTTGACTATGGAGTGATTAGGTACAATTTAGAAATAAAAAAAAACCCAATAATCCGGACCTGATGATATTCCCATGAGGTCCAATCGAATTACAATGCGTAGCTACAATTTGACCACCTGTTTTATTTGTGTTTAAGTTTGGGAATTTAAGAGCTATTGAAGTGTCGTTGTTTTCCAAAATCTGTCCAAAACCTTTACGTATAGCTTGGTACAAGATGATAGACTTTAAAAACGCAGGAGAAGAAAAAAAAGGTGAATTTGAAGGCCTACAAATTTTCTTTTCTCTCCTGGTTAGCTTCTTAGAAATATCGTGATTAAGAAGTTGATTTCTTGTTTGGTGTTAATTTCTAATTTTCCATTTCAGTAGAAGTTATTCTTTTCTGATAGAACATATCTTGGAAATGTGTTTTTTAACGACAACGTCCATCAGAAACTCGCATTATTACTTGGAGTAACTCCTAGTTTCTGATGACGAGTCATTGACGAAAGTTAAAACGTTTGAGCATCTTACTGAATTGACTGTGTTCAAAAATCAGAGAAAATGATTACTTCAGCTCTAAGAGTACTATTTTACACATGTGCTTGCGTGTAATGTATAGAATATAGATGTTAAAGTGTTAATGTAACGTTAACTTTTAGTCTATAAGCCACAGATGATCTTACATTCCACATTGTTCTCAGGTAAAGCTTGAGATGTATTATTTGTTTTTACGTATCCTAAAATACCACGAATGAAAATTATTTTTAAGTTTCCTATATTGTTATTAAACTCCGTTGATTTTCCTAGATTATTGTGATATTCTTTCAGATGTTTCTTCCACGTTTTGAAAGAAACCTAACTGTTTTCTACGAGTTCCATGTTCCCTTTTTAACGTTTGGAAACAATTCTAACACGTTTTATTAAAATAATTTTACTTAGCGTGTGTATATAAATATAAATATATATATAATTTTGTCATTTAGTATTAGTTTTCATGTTTGTATTCCAATTTTTTACTTGAGGCCTAAACCCCAAGAAAAAAAAAAGAGATCTCTTGGATGTTTGATTATTGTATTATATTAGATAGGGTGTATAACTTTATTTTGGGAACAAAAAAAAAGATTTAAAACTTTATATGTCGTAATGTTTCCAGTTGAAGCAAGAAGAAATTGACGACGATTTTGTTTTTAAACAAACAAAAGAAAAAAAAAGTAGCCCTGACTTAAGTATACGAATATGAAGTGATTATGTGGAATACGGTGTGAAATGTGTTAACTTTTATTTGGCTGAAAATAATTTATAATAAACGGATGTGTAGGGGGGCTCCTTGAATCCCAGATTTGTGGAGCAAACTACGTTTGATTTTTCATGGTTAAAATATGTTATTGTATTGTTTTAAACGATACATCTTACTTCTTAATTGTTATAGTGTGCTTTTATAGAAATATCTGTACAGGGCGTCACTCATTGTGGTTAAAATGTCGCGACACTAACTCATTTTTTTTTCATAATTAAATATTGCGATTATAAAAATACTTCTGGACATAACGACATATATATTTTTTAAATTAAGACTTGCACGTCGCTTAAGTATTGATTTTAATAACTTTTTACAAGTAACATTATATCGTGAGATGTCGACAGTACGAATATAAACAATATTAAGTCATTCATATTTAATGGCATAAGCCCCCAGTGGCACAAGTAAGAGGACTGATTATGTTAAAAACCCAGTTTCAATGTCTGTGGTGGGCATAGCACGGATAGCTCATGATATAAATTTGTGCTTAACTGCAAGCCAGTAATTATAGGTATGAAAAAATGTAAACTGTATGAAAAATCGTAGCTGTTACCCATGACTGCATCCAGATGGTGTCACTTTGTTTTTCTGTTGTTCTTTTTAAATCAGGTAATTTGTTCCATAGTGGATACATTTTTTTAATAGATAAATACATGAAATATTACTACAGTTATTCACTGTTTTTACCATATCTACATTTTGAAAAACCACATTAATTCATTACTATTAGCCCCGCCTTTTTGTGGTACAGCGGATGTCCGTCGACTTACAACACTAGAAACCGGGTTTTGATACCCCTGATGGGCAGAGCACAGATAGCCCATTGTGTAGCTTTGTGCTAAACTTCAAACTAGTATTGTTATTAGACACGGAGTAAAAAAATTTCATCTGCTGAGCTTTGAAGAAAGCACGTGAAGGTAATAGGCGTTTAATCCAAAGGGTAATGTGCGTAATTGTTTCCGTCGCCAAGAAAATATATATAATTGTTTTAATCTCGAAGAAAACATAGTATTGCTGTTATCATCATGGTTTTCATAATTGTCAACCTCAGAAATGAAACAACTCAAAATATACCGTATTCTAGAATTTCTAGTGCATACTGGAAGGACTTAGACATGTTGGAAATAAGCTAAAGAAAACAAAACCTTTATCTCCAGACCATAATAAAAAACATTTTCGTTCAGTTTATAATTATTATCTGGAGAATAAAGGTATTTTTTCTCTCTCTGTTTAACTTTATTATCAAAAGGTGTCACTAGCGTTCATGTTGCGTGTTTCATTCTTCTAATATTTTAATACATAAAGATTGAAATATTATATCATCTTTAATTACAACATACCTGATATAATTATAGTTTCACAGGATTTGGGTTATAAATAATAAAAACTCGGGAAAATAGGATGTGATTTGCTTTGTTATGTTTTACGCTCGAAGTGAAAATAATTATATCGAGAAGTTGTTTCGGTGTGATCTCTCGAGATAAGTGTTTTTATATGTATGGGATAAAGGTTCTGTTTTCTAATTTGAATCCTTAATAGAGAAAATAGTTTTTACTTCTAAATGATCTTAAGTTCTAAGTGGATTATGAACTTAAGTTTTCACGACAAAAATAAAAGTTTAAATTGCTCCTATTCAAAGAACCCATGGGTTGTGATCCTAGGAATTCTGAGACATTAATATAATTCCAAGTTATTAACATTTTATTCAATCTAGCTTTTGATTAAGTTTGATCTTGCAAATTTCTGTTTTATTTTACAAAATTGTTCAGCTAAATTCTCAGCTAAAAACGTTTATTAGGCTATAAATTAGCTATAAATAAGACCCTTGCATTATATTAGATCATTCTATAAATTAAAATAGGTAAGTAACAAGATTATGTAATGGACATTATTAGTTTGTTATTTAATGTAGTGCGGCAAATAAAAACTACACGTTAACTTGTAGTGCTTCTTTAGTTTTTAACTTCTCGCACGTGGCAGTTTCAATGTTGTTGTAGTCACTATTGAAAACATCGCACTTGAAAACGTGAATAATGTAATATATGTAAGACGTATCAACCTCTCAACACACCTGATGTTCCAATGTTATCCTGTACAAATATTTTCCCGTTTTTTTGTTTTTTTAAAAGTACAACTATGAGAGGGATCTTGGTGTTGGTCGTTTTTGTCTTTCTTGTGGTAGTTTAAGTTTACCTATCTCTAAGTGCAGGCGAATCGTAGATCGGAAAATGGCATTCCAGCTTAGCAAAAGACGCTTAAGAAATTGACAGCCCTAACAAGTGTTATGTATGCACTGTGAAACTCTAAAGCCCATTAAGGGTTTGGTTTCGAAGCACGATTATCATTTGTGATAAAGTACATGAAACAATTTGTCTGGGCACGAGGTTATGGCTAAGTATTGATTTATGAAACCACATGATATTTTGTTTTATTTTTATTTACATTCACCGAAGTGATTTTAAGATGGTAGTGTTAAGAAAAAAACAGAAAAAAACAAGAGATGTCTTATTGTTTTGTTTTGTTCTTTGTCTGGTGCTTGGTTTATTTTTTTGCTCAACCTGTGATGTAAGTGCATGACATAAATGTTCGGTAGTACAACTACTCTCATGTATGAACTATGTACAGTATACAGGACTGAAATATACCCTGTTGCAAATTAACTCTATTTTGTGTGTGTCTTGTTTAATACTGTAAACATAGATGGCATTACTCACGTTAGGTGAAGCGAACTCGCAAATTTTCAAATTTATAGTTGGAAAATGTTCGAATGAAGGCATGATGATGTGGCAATTAGGAAAAGTGCTCCAACACCAGCAATAGCAACCCCAAACATACAACCACAATTAAATATAATAAGTGAATACTGCCACAAATACAGAATAAAAATAAATGTAGCAAAAACACAACTAGTCGTATTTACAAGCTGACAAAGCAGAAAAAAATTACAGCCGAGAATATATTTGAATGGGACATTACTACAGACTGCAACACCGGTAAAATTTCTAGGTCAAATCTATGACTCAAAATTAATATGGATTAGCCAGTTAAATGAAATTAAAAGTAAAGTCTGGCGAAGAATCAACTCTGCTAGGAGTCTAACTGGCAAGAACAGAACAGTGGAACATCAACAGACAATATACTAACAATTTCCTAAACGTATATTAGACCAGTAATTGGCTATGCAGCTCCAACTTGACTTCCTGCAAGTGAGAAAATAATCAAAACCAAGCTACAAACAATACAAAACACACTCAGCATACAGAGTTCCCAGAACCACATCATCTAAATTCATACACAAATATTCAAACATAACAACAATACCAGATAGATTCCTACATAGTACAATAACGTATTTTGATAAAAATTGGATAAAAAATGAACTATTATGCGAACTAGTCAGGTACCTCATACATGATGAAGATAGTCCTAAACATCTCTCTCCGATCAGCATGTATTTTAAACACAAATAAAATAAATATATTTAAAGATAAGTAAATAAAAAAATAAAATAATAATAATAAATGAAAATACGTATATATATATAAAAAGAGCTCACCATCAAACTAGGCTTCCTACTGACAGGGCAAGTGATATCTGTGAATGTACGAAACTAATACTTGGACATTGCCATACAAATCTACACTGCATGATAATGTAAGTAAAGAAAGGAGGAAGAGGTCAAAGTGCATCTGACCCTCCAGGGTACATATCATTACCCAGATCCCGAGAGAGAGAGATATGAAGTCATTTGTTTATATTTAAAAGTAATGTCAGTATCAAACAAGCTACAATTAATGAAAAAGGCCTGGTAAAGGTGAAATACTTGCAAGGAATGAGGATATATTTAAAAAAGACATTGAAAAGCTTCAAAATCAAATACTAATAATAATTTTTATAATAGCGAAATGCTATTTCAAAATATTATATGCAATGAAACCAACGACTAAGATACTACAAAATTACTAGAAAAACAATAATTATATTGCTTAATTTTTTATCTCAGTAAATATTATACTTTCAAAATTAAACACACTTCACCTGTTTCTATTTGCCAGAATAAATTTGTGACCTTATGAAAACATTGAATATATTCTGACATCTATAGTAAACATTTTAAAATATAATGTGTTAGTTATTACATGTAATAAATACAGCCATGTGCTTAAAATGTGAAAGTTAATTCATAGTTTTTATTCTGATTTTGAGAGTTTTGACACAAATATATGAAAACATCAGAATTTTGAAATTACTTTAAATATTTAGTCACAATGACATCTGAATCGTGATACTGAACGAATGATTTGAACCTTTAACGGTAGTCGATATAACAAATGAACTTGACATCTCACATACCTAATTTTCAGTATTTGATATCTCACATACCTAACCTACGAAACTTGATATCTCACATACCTAATTTTCAGTATTTGATATCTCACATACCTAACCTACGAAACTTGAAATCTCATATATCCAACGTAAGACACTTGACATCTCACATGCCTAATCTCTAATCTACAATATTTGCTATTCGCGTATCCAACATACGACACTATATTGTCTTCTGTTCATATATACATTCTCTGTAAATCAATGAATACAGTGCCTTCTACACGCACGCTAATATTCTAAAGAACGATTTCCGATGCTTTTTAAATGCTCTAACCGTAGAAACTTCTATATATATTAATTAATCCTTTAATTGTGCTAGATTTCTAAAATCCCTACAATATTGGTTTTTATAAAAAAAATTTTACATTACAATACCCACAGTGTTATGTTGTATTGGTTCCTCTTTGTATACCTATGTGCGCCATCTACAGTTAGAAATGTTATACAATTTAATATAAGGACTTCCACTAAATGATGAATAACTTTGATATCAACAATATAAAGAATGGCAATCACTTGACAAACGAAAATAACAAATAAAGCCAAACTTATAAATGAAAAACTTAGAATAGCCTTGATTAAACGAGTCAAAATAAAATAAAAAATACAGACTTAGTAAACAAAAATGCAGAATAACAACTACTTATTAAAACAAATGAAAAAATAAAGTTCACTTAACACATATTTATAGAAAATAATATTAACTTAACAGACCAGTATAGAGAACAAAGGGTTTTTAATGAATAATCAAAGAAAATAACGTTGACTCGAGAAACCAATTCAGAAATTGCGTTGAGTCAACAAACAAACAGAACAAGAAAGTTCTGCTCTTTCAAGTTTATATAAAAATATGATTGATATGTCAAGATAGTAGGAATAGACAAGATTTTCAACTTTGTATCCAAAAACACTTAATAGCTATGAATAATGATATTTCGACGCCACCAGGTGGAAATTATTAGTTTTAAATTGACATATTTTTACAAGTTGTAGGTAATAAGAGTCTAATGTTTCACGCGTGTGATATTGACGTGTTACTATTAATATTATTTTGACATTAATGTTACTTGAAAAATACATTCCTGATTAAATGCCACTAAGCCTATCATTGAGACAACATACTTTTAGAAGCTCTACTCATTGGGTTTGTGCAAAAGAAATACCCTGTTTACCTGTCATTAGGCCCGGCGTGACCAGGTAGTTAAGGCGCTCGACTCGTAATCTGAGGGCCGCTGGTTCGAATTCCCCTCGCGCTAAACATATTCGCCCTTTCAGCCGTGGGGGCGTTACAATATGACAGTCAATTCCACTATTTGTCGGTAAAAGAGTATCTAAGATTTGGCGGTGGATGATGGTGACTAACTGCTTTCCCTCTAGTCTTACACTGCTAAATTAGGGACGGCTAACGCAGAGAGACCTCGTGTAGCTTTGCACGAAATTCAGAAACCCGCAAAAACATGTCATCAATAGTTTTTACTACCTAAAATGTTCTAGGCTTAATAATAATCCGTATTTATATAAATAGTTTTAGCATTACTCATTAATAACACTGTGACAATCCAGAGCAGGTGAATAAATACTTCCCCATTTTTGTCATAGAGTATGACAGTGTTTACTAGTTTCAGCATAAAGGCTCACATTGTGCCTTCTTCTATACTTGCACGGCCAGGAATTTAGCCCTGAATTTTATTATTATAAGCCTTCAATGCTTGCCGTTGAATCAGTGAAGGAGCTCACACACAGGTCACTTAACAGAAGCTATCACACAAAGTTAGTTTCTTTACTGTTTTATTTTGTTTGAGTTTCTTTAACTAAGTTCTGCTTATCTAATACTTAATTTAGCTCCCCAGTGAGTCAGCGGTATGTCTGCGGACTTACAACGCTAAAAACCGGATTTCGGTACCTGTGGTGGGCAGAGCACAGATAGCCCTTTGTGTAGCTTTGTACTTAATTCAAAACAACAATTAATTTAAATTTATTTTTAATAGCAAAATTTGTCATTAGTGATGCGAAGTGACCGTTTCTTGGAGTCGTTAGTAAATGTATGGGTAAATAAAATTACATTAATTTTTGCCTCTCTAATTTAATTTCACGGATATCTCTCTCTATCAGAAACTTACACGTGGATAATATAACATTATATTTTTTAAGCAACAGTTAGACACGTGTTACGTAAAATAATTTATCTTGGACGAGTATCCGATTTATTATGTTAGGTACACTATCTATTAAGTTTTCAAACAGCCAGAAATCTTAATTTTAATGTAGAAGTTAATTAAATGTTAATATGAATTAAATTTATTATATTTGCTATCAATATTGATACAAACAATTTTCTTTGTTAACACAAATATATTTTAATATATAAATAACAATACAATTTATAATAATGGTTATTACAAATAATGATTTATATACAAACAGTTTACAAACTGACAAACAATATTCGGTCTTCTCTCTGGTCTGGAACTGAATATTTTATCAACGGTTCAGATCCACGAGGCGAAAATTACTTTTACGTTGATACACAGATACACTTCACGTGACAAAAATGCTAACTAGCTCTATTCTTCATACGTGAATTTTTTCGCTGAAGTTATACGAAGCCTTTAAAGAAATACTAACGTCCGAAGTTAATTCTCTTAAGTTGAACGCTCATAATGTTCGAAATCTATAAATGTTCCTGGTCAAATATCATCAGTTTTCCGATTAATAAGCATTTGTCACAATTATAGCTTCCGAGGTTTATCGTGTACTGACTGTAACGACCAAACAATATTCTATTACTGTCTCCCCGTCGTAGAGTAACTTGCTTTTATATTTATTGGGCGAGATTCTCGAACGTTCAACAATATTCGGAGATACGCTAGTGTTATCGTAAAACATATATTGTCGATTCTTATTCTCGAAAATCTTCTACAAACTTAGAGAACAGGCAGAACTTGCGCAATACACATTTAGAAATATGTCTCATACGCATCACACCGGAAATAAATGCAAATATTAAAATAAATATATAACATTAAACCCATTACACAAAAAACTTGTCACTGATTATTTTCCTTGACCGTCATTTGATGACATCTGTAACAAAAGATCAACAATGTGGAGTGCACACGATTTTTTATTTAATTTTATGCACGTATGAAATAGCTTCAACATATAGTAGAATATATGAAACTTATCCGTGTTACTGTGCCTAATAGTTATATGAGTGAGTGAGGAAATCTAACGTCAAATAACGTATTTACTAAAAGTTTGATACCTCCCTATGGATAGAAACGATTTCTTTAAATACAAATTAATTTAAGCGGTGCTTTCTCAAGACCTACTAGCACATATTGTTATTAAGAAAGTTTATTATGATAAAAACTCTACTTACGAGAATCGTAGTATAGATTAAGTCAATATATAAATTACAGTAGACTTTACTCAACGGAATTGAGTTTTAATTTTAGTGCTGCCATCTCGCGTTATAAATTGTACCCATTCATTACATAAGCGCATAATATTGTTGACTAGTTACTAAGGTATTGGTATATCTGATGCTAATTTAACATGTATAGTAATTGAAACTGTTTTATCAATATTGAACAATTAACTGGAAGTTACTGATTACTGTTATAGTTGTTACTAATAAAAATGATGTTTTTCATAGTAATCAATCATTCACTACAAATAGTAAGAGTGATTTCAATGCACCATTTGTGTTGAACGTGATGACGAGAAAATCCAATTGTAGAGAAAAAATACACATGTAAAAACACTGGTGTGAATAGAGAAATCAACCGGAAAATACACATGTAAAAACACTGGTGTGAATAGAGAAATCAACCGGAAAATACACATGTAAAAACACTGGTGTGAATAGAGAAATCAACCGGAAAAAATACATGTAAAAACACTGGTGTGAATAGAGAAATCAACCGGAAAAAATACATGTAAAAACAGCTGGTGTGAATAGAGAAATCAACCGGAAAATACACATGTAAAAACACTGGTGTGAATAGAGAAATCAACCGGAAAAATACATGTAAAAACAGCTGGTGTGAACAGAGAAATCAACCGGAAAATACACATGTAAAACACTGGTGTGAATAGAGAAATCAACCGGAAAAATACATGTAAAAACAGCTGGTGTGAATAGAGAAATCAACCGGAAAATACACATGTAAAAACACTGGTGTGAATAGAGAAATCAACCGGAAAAAATACATGTAAAAACAGCTGGTGTGAATAGAGAAATCAACCGGAAAATACACATGTAAAAACACTGGTGTGAATAGAGAAATCAACCGGAAAAATACATGTAAAAACAGCTGGTGTGAATAGAGAAATCAACCGGAAAATACACATGTAAAAACACTGGTGTGAATAGAGAAATCAACCGGAAAAATACATGTAAAAACAGCTGGTGTGAATAGAGAAATCAACCGGAAAATACACATGTAAAAACACTGGTGTGAATAGAGAAATCAACCGGAAAAAATACATGTAAAAACACTGGTGTGAATAGAGAAATCAACCGGAAAATACACATGTAAAAACACTGGTGTGAATAGAGAAATCAACCGGAAAAAATACATGTAAAAACAGCTGGTGTGAATAGAGAAATCAACCGGAAAATACACATGTAAAAACACTGGTGTGAATAGAGAAATCAACCGAAAAATCACCCATACTGGACTATACATTCCTTGGGACTCAGCACATGAAACAAAACAAAAACTCAACATACTAAGAAACCAAATAAACATAGCCATAAAACTATGTTCACCAGATAAAATTAACGATGAATTATACAAAATAAAACAATACTTCATCAACATCAATAAGTTTTCTCCACAAACCGTAGAAAACATTACACGCACACACATAGACAGAAAGCAAAATCAACCAACAAAAGTAAATATACCTCACGATTTAAAAAATCACGAAACCATATATGGCTGCATACCATATATTCCCGACATCAGCAGACAAATAACCAACATTTGGTAAAAACTAGTAACAAAATATGACATTCCAATTAATACCAAATTTATTCAAAAACCAGGCACAAAACTAAGGTCTATACTATGTAAAAACTACACTGACAAACACCACACCAACATTATTTATAAAATACAATGTGATAACTGCCACGACTTCTATATTGGAGAAACAAGTAGAAAAATGGAAACCAGATTCAAAGAACACAAAAAAAGTCACCTTCACACATTTTCGAACACTGCAAGTCAAATAAACACAACATAACCATAAAAATCACCCAAATACTAAATAAAGAAACAAACGTAAAATTAAAGAAGCCTTACTTATACATCAACTTAAACCCAAAATAAACCAATACAAAGGAACATCTTCATACCTATATTAATAAATATAATCAAACATCTAAGCACACCCTCTACATTCATACATTTAATTACACAACCGCCTTCAAAAATGTGGTCAGCTATCGGTCAGTTACCTCTTTCTTTCTTTGTGAACCTGACGATGACCGAAGCAGGTCGAAACGTTGTTCGCTCCTCTACAAAGAGCTTTCTCTGTCCATACCATCCGTTTTTATAAATATGTATATTGAACTTTATTTAGTTTTGTTAAAGACATGGCACGGAAACAGTTCACATTTGCGTTATTTCTAGTTGTCGTCGGAAAAGAAGCTGTTTCTTTGTTACAACAACAATTGTTATGGTGTTTCTTTGTTACAACAACAATTGTTATGGTGTTTCTTTGTTACAACAACAATTGTTATGGTGTTTCTTTGTTACAACAACAATTGTTATGGTGTTAATGCTTTTTCTAAGCTGGGGAAACACGATCAAAATAAATAATACTTGTCATAAGACGTTAGTACTAGGCCTATTGTAATTTATAACAATTGCAAAAGTACATAATAGTAGTATTCCACCCACACTATGATCACCATTTCCATTGCTAACAACACAAGTTCTATAAATACAGAGTATACGTGACCGTCTGAGGGATAACAATTACTTTTGAAAATAGTGTTTCAAACAATAATATGTTTAATGTATCCCAGACGACCTGGTGAGCCATAAAAAAGGGAAATATCTTATTGGCAACTGGCTTGGCAAACACAGTGTGGTCAAAATATTACTGTTGTACACTACTAATTCTTGAAAATACCTAAAGGACACAAGATATCGCATTCAGTGTAACAAGTCATAATAGGCCTAATACTAATATCTCATAATAATATCATTAAATAAACCATTTAGCTGGTGTCAACCGAATTTCATTATCTTCGTAATATAATTGCTATAAAAACAAACTATAAAGTTTCTGATTCGAATATTACTAAAATGCTTTAGTAGGATGAAAATGGTTATGTTAATCTTTGTATATATGGTAAGGTTGTAGTGATTGTATATCAGTCGTTGTAATGGTAAAGGGTCAGTATGACTTAAGCCTGATTATTAATCGATTAATATTTATCCATTAACTAACCGGCTAATTTTTATTCTACGTTTTGACTGCTAATTTATTGTTGTCTTCTGAAAGCTTTTAGGAGAAGAATTTTCTGTGGTGTTAGTGGCTGGGATTTGAAAACTGAACTTGCTGAGAGGATAGTATTCTGTTTACTCGTTAGAGGTCTCCTTTGGCAGAGCGTTAATCAGCTACCTTGTTTCAATGAGAAAAAAACTCATAAAAGAAACCTTTTACACTTTCTAACTGAAAGTACATTCAACCAACATAGCATGGAAGTTAGTAAATTCGGAATAATCGTATTGAAGACAGTAAAATATTTTATTTAACCTTTAACAGGTAAGAGACCAAATGAATGGACAGCACATCATTTTTAATAAGAAGACTCAGGTTTGAATACCAACCATTACCACAACAGAAATAACTAAGAATATCCGTGAAAACGACAGTAGATTAGCAGTCGACCCGTAGAATAATAAAAACCAGTTAATTGATAAAAATTAGTGACTAATTAATAAGCATGCGTAGGTAATCGTAAAGGCTATTGAAAATGACTGGATTTGTGCAATGTGAAGCTGGAGTTTTGATTACTTGTATCTTAAGTTCACCGTGTCATTAGTTAACTGGATGTTGGAGGCTACTGACCCTTTTGTTTATCGCGTGTATCATATTATTTTAGCATTATTGTTTTTTTTTTTCTCGTATGTAACCCCCAGTGGTAGAACGGTACGGCTACGGAGTTACAACGCTAGAATCCGGGTTTCAATACCTGTTGTGGGTAGAACATAACGTAGGGTGTTGCTTTGTGTTTAGCTTCAAACAAACAAAACTTCTCCTATGGAAGTCGTATCGCATAACTTCTCCGGTTATATTTCAAGTCACCTTGAAAAAAATACGGATTTCACTTGGTTCCTGTAAACACACAAGGTTTGGGCCTGGTTAGCACTTGGAAGGGAATATCAGGTGATAATGGTACTATTAATTTCTGTCTCTGGGACGGCAGTAAGGTTTTGGATTTACAATTCTAAAATCATGGGCTCCATTCCTGTTAATAGACATAGTAAATAGTCCGGCATGACTTTACGATAAGAAAACACATTATTACATTTTTTTTCTTCTCGCCTGTAACTGATATCTTATTATTTTATCATTATTACACTGTTTTTTTTATTTTATCGCTAAACTTCATATCTTATTATCTTTGCAGTATTACATTTTTATTTTGTTTTCTTGCTTGTAGTTGATATCCTATTATTTAACATTACTATGCTGTGTACTACATGGATATCTTCTATAGACCATTTGCTTTTCCAGACAGATTGGTGTTATGGAGTTTTTTTATGCCCTTTATGCTCTGAATCCCAACTTTTGTTAGTGTTTCTTGTTTCTCCAGTCTATTGGAGTCCACAATCACATGTTCCCTTGTGGAACATGGGCTAAGTCTTCGTATTCACAATGATAAAATCAGGAGTTCAATTCCCATCGATAAACGCAACCGATAACCCAATAATGTACCTTTACGCTTGTCAGATATACCCTGTATGTTTACATAGAAATCTTTGACATATAATATGTCTGCACTCCTATAACTTCTTCCCGGTTATTTTTGTGGTTATCTTTTATTTATCACGTGTTCGGACTAACCATTGCGGTGGAAGGTTTAGTAATGTGTTCTCTCCTCTTTTGTTTTGTAGCAAACTCTATTTTACAAGTCTCGTTATTTCTGGAAATTAGGCAGCCGTTGAGGTGTTTGCTGTCATCTTTGGGTTTCATGTGAACTCCTGTTGTGTATGGGTTATGTGTCTAGAAGTAGACGTTTGTTATCTTCCGATTGAAGGATAATTAATATTGCTGAACCTTAATGTGGCTCTTGTTTGTAGTCTATGGCTGCATTACGAACTCTTCTCAGCCGAATTCTGGGTCTTAGAACAGCCGTTTTAGGCCATTAATTTCGAAACGTCACACGAGTTGTTACAAATTACTGGTGATAGAATCGAACCCATAGCTAGGCGTTATTGTTGGTGGTAGTATTTTTATTCAGATGGAAGGAAGACTGTGTTAATACAGAAGGCTGTGATTCTGTTATCATGGAAAATGTTAAATGTTAATTGTGAACGTTCTTTGACAGTTCTGTTATTTTCAGTTTGTTGACAGAATAGGTATAGTGTTCAAAAGATTGGTGAGTTAGTGAATGAGTGAGATACATCGAAGTTCATAATTCTGTCTTTTGAGATTAATTTAGGCGCTTTTATAATAAATACAAGGTTACGTAAGTTCTTAAGATCAGAAGCAGTTTAAGCTGCTAAAGGTGATGTCATATCCACCAGATATCTAGTTAAGGGGAGACATTGTGAACCTCTGTTGCTATAGAAAGGAGAGAGTAGCCTTTCTGTGAACTTTTGGTAGTGACTATCTTCCAGTAGAGTTTGGGATATCATGTTACTTTATTATTTGTCCATTATTACATTGCTAGTAGAAAAGCTACAATATATTTATTCAAGTTTCTTAGTGTAGTGAGTGGTAGTTTATATTTCGTCATTTTTATATTATTAATTGTCATCCAGAATTCTTCTTGTTTTATAGGTTATAAAGCGTGCCGTCTATGGTTGTAGCTGTAACCAGATTATTTTATATCTTGTATTAAGATGAAGTTTAGTCCTTTACTTGATTAATGGATAAAGCTTATAAGTGAAAGTAATCTCAAAAGATGGCAGCACAATAGCCGTCATTCAAATATTTGTTTTAAATTTAGTCAAATTAATAATATCTTTTAAATACAAAATAGCTGTTTTTTTATTTCGATTAGTTTAGGTAGACATCTTTAAATATATTTATAAATGCACAGTTGTATATTAATTAAAATAAGTGATTCCAATTTGAGTTATTGGCTGTAGTTACAACAAAACTTTAGGTGACAAAAATCAACAACTGTGTAACATAAGGAAGCAAAATAAAGAAAATTACAATATGAATATGCAAATAAATTATATATATTAATTCTACTTTTACTGAAAGAAGTGTGTGTTTTTCTTATAACAAAGCCATTTCGGGCTATATTCTGTGTCCATCGATGAGAATCGCTCCTTGATTTTAGAGTTGTAAATCTGTAAACTCACCACTTGCGGCCCAGCATGGCCAAGTGGTTAATTATACTCGACTCGTAATCTTAGGGTTGCGGGTTCAAACCCCCGTCACACCAAAACATGCTCGCCCTTTCAGCCGTGGGGACTTTATAATTTGATGGTCAATCCCAGTATTCGTTGGTAGAAGAGTAACCCAAGAGTTGGCTTTGTGTGGTGGTGACTAGCTGCCTTCCCTCCAGTTTAAAACTGCTATATTAGGAACTGCTAGCGCAGATAGCCCTCGTGTAGGTTTGCGCGAAATTCAAAACAAATAAACAATTACCACTGTCCTCAGCGGAGGACTTGCTGAATCCAATTGGATCAAACACTTTTGTGTTTTTAAACATGAATTAAATAGTAGCTGTATATAATATTTTAATTAAAGCACGACAGAATTAGAACAACAGACACCAGATAGTATTATTTAACTTAGACAGCCATGTTAGACAAGGTTTTTGTAAACTAAAATAATATATAAGACGATATTTAAAAAGTATTATAAAAGAAATAAAACACTGTTAAATAAAAAATTATTAAAAATTAGAACAATAATGCACAGCTCATGAATACGGTTTTAACCCCGAACGTTTGTTTGTTTTGAACATAAAGCTACGTGAGAGCTATCCACCCTAACCGGCCCTAATTTAGCAGTGTAAGACTAGAGGGAAGTCAGTTAGTGATCACCACCTACCACAAACTCGTGGGCTACTTTTCTTCAAACGAGTAGTGGTATTGAGCGTCACATTATAACGCCAGAACGGGTAATAGGACTAGTATTTTTGGTGCGATGTGGATTTGAATTCGGGCCTCTCAGATTATGAGTCGAGTGCCTTAACCACCTGGCCCTGCTGGGTCTCCGATACGGTTGCCAATTAAATAACAAATAAACCACAACATTACTGAGCACTAAAATGCATAGTAATATTCCATCCAATAGACGGAATATCGTATCACGTTCTGAAAGGTATTAACTAGAAATACATAAATTGCAAAAATAATATGTAAAGTAGAGAAACACACACCAGAAATATTGTGTAAACTGGAATAATAGAAATAAAAATCGTGTACACTGTAAAAGTAGAATAATGCCCAAAATAGAGCAATTAGGAATAGAAGATTGCTGAAGCTAGAAGTCTTCCCACCAGAACAACATGTGTGTTTAAACTCTATAGAGGAATGTGTGAACTAAAACATTACATGACAGAAGACTGTGTGAACCAAATCACTCCAACGATGTGTTAGCTTGAAGAGAAGATTCAACAGAATATTTATCAGCAAAGAACATAACAAGTGAAACATTGTACTGAATAAAAAAATATTTACCAAAAGATTACATGGCACTAAAATACGGATACTAAGATAACATATTAAAAGATATGTCTTAAAAACTAAAAACACTATAGAAAACAGAGGAAGTGTATCAACTAAAACTCTACACAACAGAAGAATGTGTAAAATAGAACACTACATGGTAGTGTGATCTGAAAAGTATGGAAGCTACAATACCACACAGAAGAATAGTATGTAATTCACACCACCATTATGCATCAGAGGAATGGTAAAAAAGAAGAGAACATGGAAGAATACTGCGTAATTCACACCACCATTATGCATCAGAGAAATGGTAAAAAGAAGAATAGTGTGTAATTCACACCACCACTGTGCTGATGCAGAGGAATGGTAAAATAAAAATATATAGAAGAATTGTGCGTAATTCACACTACCACTATGCATCAGAGGAATGGTAAAATAGAAGAAAACATGGAAGAATACTGCGTAATTCACACCACCATTATGCATCAGAGAAATGGTAAAAAGAAGAATAGTGTGTAATTCACACCACCACTGTGCTGATGCAGAGGAATGGTAAAATAAAAATATATAGAAGAATTGTGCGTAATTCACACTACCACCATGCATCAAAGGAATGGTAAAATGGAAGTGAACATGGAAGAATACTGCGTAATTCACACCACCATTATGCATCAGAGAAATGGTAAAAAGAAGAATAGTGTGTAATTCACACCACCACTATGCATCAGAGGAATGGCAAAATAGAAGAGAATATGCAATAATAGCGTGTAACTTCGAGCATCTCATATAGAACAAATGGTCAATCAAATCTTTCGTCTTCTGTCAATTATCGTAACCTCTGTTGGTTTTAAGCAGCTTTTTCTATTTAGTAACGTCCATTAAAGTGGTTGCACGCTATAGAAGTATACTTTCTACTACGCATAACGTAATCCATTGACGATAAAAATTAGAATTTCCACTTCGCTTGGGTGAATATCTCATTCAATTATTAACTTAGCTTTAATTGGACGATTAGGCTTATCGAATTATAATCTCCGTAATGATTACCTCATTAAAGCATGAAGCTTCCTATTGATTGGATGATTAAACTCTTAACATCGCATACGCATATCTGGGTTAAATCAGACTTGTGAGAGAAGCAGTTTCAGGACAATGATTTAAAAAAAAACACACCAGGAACTAAGTTTATCACTACTTGATGCGATCTGTAGTGTAATAGTTAAATAAGGATATTTCACACTTCTTTAATTTTAGAAGGAATAACATTTCCAATACTATTTATTTCATAAACAACAGAGAAACCTTAATAAATTAGTGTTTTTTGCGATTTGCAACTACTGTAGACGACTGATTATTTGGTTAAAAAGTTTTGCACAAAGCTACACAAGGGCAGTTGTCCCTAATCTTAGTTAAACTTATCTAATCACTTTCCCAGTCTCCTCGCTGGACTCAGCAGATAGCCCGATGTGGCTTTGCTATAAAAAAAAAAACACACACTTTCCCAGAGCTTCAGATTTATTTTACCTTCGTTTCACGAGTACCCCACGGGACAGCGGTAAGTCTTCGGATTTACAACACTAAAATATGGGGTTCGATTCCCCTTAATGGACACAGCAGATAGACCGTTGTGTATTTGCTATAAAAACGCACACTATTCTCATTACTCATCCAGTAAACCCCTCAGTACAACTCCTGGTTTAACTGATCATTTTCACAATTTATTTACTAGTTTCTCCAAAACTACTACTACCCCTGATTTCAGTAACTAATCACTTTTCCAAATTACTTCTTAATATACCCCTTTGGTGGCACAGCGCTGAGTCTACGAACTGATACTGCTAGAAACCGAGTTTCTATACTCATGGGAGGGTAGAGAACAGATATTCCTTTATGTAGTTTTGCACTTAATAACAACAACTAAAACATCTTTATTTTCTCAAGTTTTTATCTGTATTTGACCACTTTCTCAATATTTTACTGCTCTCTCTGTGCTTCTTCAAGTGTGCCCGGTATGGCCAGGTAGTTAGGGCTCTAGACTTGCAATCTGAGGGTCACCGGTTCGAATGCCACTCCTACCAAACATGCTCGCCATTTTGACCGTGAAGGCATTACAAAGTGACGGCCAATCCCACTATTCATTGGTAAAACAGTAGCTCAAGATTTGGCGGTGGGTTGTGAAGACTGGTTGCCATCCCTCTAGTCTTACAGTGCTAAATTAGGAATGAATAGCGCAGATAGCTCTCGTGTAGCTTGTTGCAAAATTCAAAACAAACAAACAAAATCTTCCAGTTTATCTAATAACCCTCTCATTGCAGATACAACTTGGAAAATCTCATCCCAATGTCTTCTCTCAATTTACTTCACTGTTTCCCAGAGGGTTGTATCGATTTACCTTTTCATTATATCAGGGTTTCTTCCATTTTATTTGAATGTCTTTTCACCCATTTTTACTTACTGTTCACTAATGTCCCTATCAGTGCGGCCTAGCATGGCCAAGTGTGTTAAGGCGTTCGACTCGTAATCCGAAATTCGCGGGTTCGAATCCTGCTCGCACCAAACATCCTCGCCCTTTTAGCCGTGGGGGCGTTATAATGTGACGGTTAATCTAACTATTCGTTGGTAAAAGAGTAGCCCAAGAGTTGGCGATGAGTGATGATGACTAGCTGCCTTCCTTCTAGTTTTACACTGCTAAATTAGGGACGGCTAGCGCAGATAGCCCTCGAGTAGCTTTGCGCGAAATTCAAAACAAAACAAATCCTCTCAGTGCTTCGCCAGATTTAATTGGCCATTTTTTCAAGGCTTCTTTCAATAAAGATATATGCACATCAGCGCTACTCTAATATTATCTGATCACCTTGGGTTTATAAAACAATTGAATGACAACGAAGTGTAGGCAGGTGTGGCAAAAGGAAACAGGCACTTAATAATACACAGACAACAGCACTAGTGTGTATTTATTGGTATGCAAAACCAGGATTGTACAGCTTTCATTTAGTTATTTCGAAGGCTCAAAACATATTTACTAAGTTAAGCCTAATATACACCTTATTTCATCTATAATGTAAATCGTACACAACATATCTATACGGTATTCTATCATGCTAAAATGTTAGTAATTCTGTTAAACTCGCGGAAACCTAACGTTAATTTGGTCATAACCGGTGAATTATTAAACAGCCAGAGGTAGTTAGATCCCACTTAGTCATATGACGTAATTATTAGGGTGTGGTTAGGTAATTTTCCTGTGAGTAGTTAGAGATACGAGCGTTATCCAAGACTGGACTGAAAGAACCGATTTATATGAAAAATTAAAATGACAAAAAGGTTCAGTGTATATTTTCCTTATCTTTCACAGGTCCTTCTGATATTAGTTTTTGTAAAAACGAAACGAAAAGCATTAGTTTAACTAGAAATTTGCTTTGTAATAATGTTACAGTAAATTAGCTCCAAATTAAGTGTCAAAATTCACTCAAGCTATAAACAAAGAAAATGTCGTTAGTCAAACTGATCACATTATAAGCCCTTCAGCAACACAGGTTAATTTACAAAGTAAAATATCCAAGTGATACATGTTATTCAGTAAGAGTAAATACGTTTTATAATTCAAACCCTATCGTTAAAAAAAGCTAGATCTAGCTGTAATGGTAAATACAAACATATGCTAAATATAGTTGCAAATTAAAAGAGTTAAATCCTGCTTCAAAGATAAAAGTGCTAAACCTATCTGTAAAGGTAAGAGTGCTAAAATATGGCTGGAAAGCTAAAAGAGCTAAACTTAAAGGTAAAGCTACAAGTGCTAAATACGGCTGCAAAGATAAAAGTGCTAAACCTGACTGTAAAGGTTACTGTTACAGTAAACTGATCACATCATAAGCGCTTCAGCAACACAGGATAATTTACAGAGTAAAATATCCAAGTGATGACTGGAAAGATAAAACTGCTAAACCTAGATGCAAAGTTAAATATTTTCAAAACCTTTTTTCCATGAAATGATACAAGAATATGTGCGTATAGAAAATTACTATAATATATAATGATGATCGTTATTGAACTGGTGATTGAAACTATTACACCATTTCTACAAATTAAATTGGTGAACTGAAAATATTACATCATTCCTAGAAAGTGAACAGGTTTACTGGAAATAAAACATAATTTCCAAGAACGAAACCGGTGCACAAGAAATATATCATCATTCCTACAAACTGAACAGGTGCGCTGTTAATAAAACACCATTCTTATGAAGAGTGTTGGTGCATTAAAATTAAAACACCATTCCTTGGAAAGGTGCTGATGCAATGAACATGAAACAGTGTTAATCTCTATAGCAACGAAACATTTACCCTCGTTAGCTTTACAATTAACGTATGTTCAAACATGGTCTTAAAGAACAGATGGCTGTTTCAGCAAATCAAAGTCTAGCATTTTCTTATTGCTGTTAAATTAGTTTTTCTTTCGTTGTTGTATTTGTAGCTTCCCAGTGGCTCAGCGGTATGTCTGCGGACTTACAACACTAAAAACTGGGTTTCGATACCCGTGAGGGGTGGGGCACCGATAACCTATTGTGTAGCTTTGTGCTTAATTCAAAAAAAAAATCGTATATTTGTGTTTTCTCATCACAGCATATTTAATTAATATCGTTTTTATTATTCACTTAACATCAATTCCTTTAAGGTCTACATAATATATATTTACATTATATATATTTACACTGTATTTGTCGCTTTACTGTATTTGTCGGTTTTTAAAACAAATAGAAACTAAATCATCTTTTTCAAACTATAGTGGTAAAAATAACGTATTCCCGATGACATGAACGATATACAGAACACATGACCATGAGACAGTACATTAATAATTTTGATAAATTTTCCCTTGCCCAAGAGGTAAGGTTGTAGAAAACGTTGCTGGAAACGACATTTTAAAATATGCTATTTCACTGAATGTCTTTAATAATGTGCTATTTCACTGTAGCCACCGTGCCACTTCGACAAAGCCATTATGATTAGTTTTCCATCCACACTTACTGTATATCTTTGGAAGAAAAGATTAAAGTTGTGTTCTTTTAGTGTTTGTAATAAACAACTCCCTTTCGGCTATAAAAATGTAGTTCTAGGCGTCATCTTCCCTCTTTAGTCCTGCTGATATTGAGTTGACTGCCATGGCAACGTTCTCTAAGCTTATTCTACGGGGGAGAGATTAAGTTTATGGCTTTAACGCCCCAGCTAGAGCTATAGCCCAGTTTAAAGGTTCCAGAGGCTGATAAATCTTGCCTTTAACAACTCGGATTTTGTGCAATGGTTCGAATCGTATCCGTGTAAGATGACGTCCATGAAACACCAGGCAAGAGATACGTTGTTCTGGTGTGTTCCGAGAAAATACACCGCGGTAGACCTTCCAAGCGGAGGTACTAAGATCTGTGGCTTCAGGAATTGAATGTGCTATTTGCACGTCAAGATGACATTAAAGATAAGTTTTACTCAACAGTGTTTAGTTCTAAACTTCAATGAAATCAATCTCACTAATCCTGTCAATGCCGTAAATCACCGAAGAGCGAGGATGTGATGCGTTATTCTAAGGAATAGAGCAGAGAAGCCAACTTACATGATTGGGTTATATAACTGAAGAGATAAAGAAAGTAATGTGGTGAAACACAGTGCAAAGAGAAATGTATGTCATCTGTTTCCCAAAGACATTTGTTCAAGCTCACTTTTTATACAGCTACAGATACTGTCTACTAGTTCAAACATAGCCACCTTTAATGTGTTTATTTTTCAAAAAATAATATAGATTTTACTGAACATCTTTTTCCTATTAATTTTCTTTCTAATTTATTAAACAGTCGATACAGAAAAGTTTCATTAAACAATACTGTACAGATACCTTGATTTGCATACAACCACATTTGGTTTCTAAACTAACCTTCTATCCAACAACCCCCTCCTTCCTGTGTGACACAACGGTATGTCTGCGGACTTACAACACTAGAAAGTTGGTTTCGATACCAGTGGTGGACAGAACACAGATTTAGCTTTGTGCGTAATTACAAACAAACACACTTATGAAATAAAGTTGTTCTTCCATCTAAGTGATCAATCTATTATTGACGTCTTTCCAACAGACACAAGAGAGTATAGTGTGCATGTTAAGTTATGAACCATTCACTCTTTCCAATAAACTTAATGTTGTACTGTACAATGATACATCGTTCATTATAAATATATAGGGTCTTTATGTAACAGAAGGATAGATTAGTTTGTTTTGAATTTCGCTCAAAGCTACACGAGGTATCCGTCCCAAATTTAGCAAGGAAAGACTAGAGAAAAGGCAGTAAGTCATCACCACCCACCGCCAACTCTTAGGCTACTCTTTTACCAACGAATAGTGGGATTGACCGTCACATATATCGCCACAACGGCTGAAAGGGCGAGAATGTTTGGTGTGACGGGGATTTGAACCCCCGACCTTTGGATTATGAGTCGAGTGCCTTAACCACCTGGCCATGCCGGGCCGAGAAGGATAGAAAAGTTCACAATAATTATCACACACCGCAAAGATAGCTCACTAATTTGTTTCATCTTGAAGGTGAAGGAAATTGTTTGTTTTTTGAATTTCGCACAAAGCTACTCGAGGGCTATCTGTGCTAGCCGTCCCTAATTTAGCAGTGTAAGACTAGAGGAAAGGCAATAGTCATCACCACCCACCGCCAATTCTTGGGATACTCTTTTACCAACGAATAGTGGGATTGCTTGTCACATTATAATGCTCTCACGGCTGAAAGAGCGAGCATGTTTGGCGCGACGGAGCTGCAAACCAACGACCCCCAGATAACAGTCGCCAGAGGTAAAGGAAAAAAATGTGAAAACTTTGTTTACTGAGAACAAAAGTATAAGTTTAGTTCTTTTATATTTAAAAAAATGTTCAGAAGACACTAAAAATTTTTACTGAAATATTCGATTCTAAACATAAAAAATTGACTTAATAATATTTGAAAATATACAACATATTAATTTTATCATTTATTTGCGCCACCTGGAATAATACAAAATGTTTGCCATCTCAAAATAGCATACAAATTCGTAAGAAGCTGATTATAAAGTTAGTCCAGTCTAAACGTTATTTTACATTAATCAGTTGTTACCAACTGAGTGTGTGTGTGTGTGTTTTATTATAGCAAAGCCACATCAAGCTGTCTGCTGAGTCCTTTATCAACGGCGCGGCATGGCCAAGCGTGTTAAGGCGTTCGATTCGTAATCCGAAGGTCGCGGGTTCGAATGCCGGTCGCACCAAACATCCTCGCCCTTTCAGCCGTGGGGGCGTCATAATGTGATGGTCAATCCCACTTTTCGTTGGTAAAAGAGTAGCCGAAGAGTTGGTGGTGGGTGGTGATGGCTAGCTGCCTTCCCTCTTGGCCTACACTGCTAAATTAGGGACGGCTAGCGCAGATAGTCCTCAAGTAGCTTTGCGTAAAATTCAAAACAAACAAACCGTTATCAACTGAAATGGAGAAGCTGTTTTCTATTAAAGTGACAAATGTTAATCTTCTATACACGATATATTGTGTGATAAAAGTGGGAACAAAGCTGAACATTATGGAATGTATTTGCAAAAAACAATTTTCACATAGTAAAATCTACTCAATGTCAATTTTCACATAGTAAAATCTACTCGATGTCATAAATCTCAAAACTAGTTCTCGATTGTATAAGCTTTATTATACTCCAAAATCCATCACGAAATTAGAATCGTTGATTTAAAAAAGTTATTGCTATTTTCATATTGCTAAAAACAAGATTATTTGCTGAAGTATATTAAGAGACATTAGTTTCATTATCACGTATGTGGCGTACTTTGCGAGTTATTGCATAATTTTTTATTTGAATGGTTAGTAGATCTGCCACTGTCTAGTCCTGCCATCTAACGGAAGCAATTATTACTCTATTATAGTTTAGTTTTGGTAAATTCTCCAGGCTCGGCATGGCCAGATGGGTTAAGGCGTTCGACTTGTAATCTGAGGGTCGTGGGCTCAAATCCCTATCGCACCAAACATACTTGCCCTTTCAGCCGTGGGAGCGTTATAATGTTTCGGTGAATCCTACTATTCGTTGGGAAAAGAGTAGCAGTGAGTGGTGATGAGTAGCTACCTTCCCTCTAATCTTACACTGGTCAGTTAGGAACGGCTAGCGCAGATAGCTCTCGTGCAGCTTTGCGCGAAATTCAAAAACAAACAAACCTCCTCTAAGTAATCTCTTTTTTTTGTATTATTTACATGAAAATACAGTTGCAACCTCATGGAAGTTATTGAACTATACAAATTGCAATTGGTCTTAAAATAAACAATGTCAACTGCTGTGCTAGCGGTAAGTTCACGTTCTTACAACGCTAAAAATCATAGTTCGATTCCCCGCCGTAGACAGAGCACAACCTATTCGCGAAAAAGAACAACAAAACAACAGAAATAAGTAAAAGTTGACATTTTTATTGAAATGAGATCAATAATCAACAGTTTCCAGCAAGCGTAAAAATAATTAGAATGCCCTACATTGTTCACATGTTAGATTTTTAATATACATTTAAAACTAGCACGTTTTGCCATAGAGAATATTTGTTCAAAACGTTTTTGTATATTCAAGAATTTTAACACGAAAAATGCAAATTATATCCAGTGTTGTGTTTTTTCATAGAAACAGATATACATTATAGCCAGTGTTCTTTTATATAAAAACGGACATACACCATAGCCAGTGTTCTTATATATGGAAACAGCCATACATCGCAGCCATTGTTCTTTTATATAGAAACAGCTATACATCATAACCAGTGTTTTTATATAGAAACAGACGTACACCATAACCAGTGTTTTTATATAGAAATAGACATACATCAGAACCAGTGTTCTTTTATATAGAAATAGACATACACCATAACCAGTGTTTTTATATAGAAATAGACATACATCATAACCAGTGTTCTTTTATATAGAAACATAAATACACCATAACCAGTGTTTTTTGTAGAAACAGACATAAACCATTACCAGTGTTTTTATATACAAACAGACGTACATCATAACCAGTGTTCTTTTACATAGAAATAAACATACACCATAACCAGTGTTTCTATATAGAAATAGACATACATCATAACCAGTGTTCTTTTGTATAGGAACGGACATACACCATAACCAATGTTTTTATATAGGAACGGACATACACCATAACCAGTGTTTTTATATAGAAACGGACATCTGTTCGAAGAGCCAAAAGTACTTAAAGTTATGCTCTTTTTAAAAGTTTATTTTGAGAAAAATCTTGAAAGAAAATAATTCTTTAATTGTGATAGAAATACTTAAAATTGTTTCAAAACACGATAAGATTTTCACACATTCTGATTTCAAAGACGCTAAAAATTTCTGTTATATTTCAGAAGTACCTACGAAAAACACACACACATACGCAAACCAGCAGATTATCCTAAAAGATGCAATTCTATAAACACTTATTCATCGAATGAAGAATGTGTCACATAATCAGTGATGACGAGAAAACCCACTTGTAGAGAAAAATATATATGTAAAAACGGCTAGTTTGGGTTGAGAACTTTTTTATCCGCATAAAAAATTTCTCAACCCAAACCAGCCGTTTTTACATAATGTGTCACATAGACATAGGTTCCACAGTGGAATAACACGTTCTCTGTGTCGCGTTGTGTGCAGTCATACATGTTACATAACTATTTACATGTCAGTTACATTATATTTGTCAGAGTCAGTCGGAAGCTCATCTGAGATCTAAAAGTAATTTGTATTACTGAGTTTCAGTGTCGAGTTTAAATGAAGTTGGTGAAGAAATCGACGCCGTATCTGGTCACAGAAACTACCAAAAATATCCGACATGATAAAAAGGAAAAGGCACGCGTTAAGAATTTGATTGGGAATTTACTTTACTTGTTTCAACTTTCACCTGCTGTTTCATTACAGTCAACTTAAACCAATCTCATAATTTATCTGGTGGACTATGCGCGTGCGTGTGTGCACTGGTTGAGGCTGCACTCAGTCGATAAGGAAACTTAAAGTATACACTTCGCTTTGATAAATCAACATGCCAAGCGTATGGCCTCGTTTCAAATTCATGAGATCGAATTTATGCTTAAGCAGGTGAAATGTGGAAGGTGATTGAATTATAAATGGGATACAAGGCTATGGTGGTGGGTATCAGAGAGGCTTAGATTGAAAGTGATGAAGTGAAAAAGCTATTGTATTCACAATATGATGTCGCCTACATAACAATATCTCGAATTGAACTTCAGCTGAAATTCAGACACCAAAATGGAAAATGTGCAGTTGGGTGTTGTAGGAAAATTATACATATGTATGAAATATTCACTAATCACACACGCGAGGTATGCGCTTTATGGGTGGCAATAATGGAAAAGTTAAACATCTCCGTCACAAATACACACACGCGCGTATTCTCGTTCTAGATTTAACAGGCTCTGTTTAGAGATATATTACTATGTACAATAACGACCAACACTCACATATTTCAGAATTATATTTCGCTTGTTCCATACACTGGGGCACATACTCTCAACTATGATGTAGTTACGTAATTCATTTCCTGAATAAGACGGTTGCTTAATGTCTAGAGACATTATGTGTTACTCAAGTGTGTGACGTCAGATTTATATCCTATCCTAGAAACCTGCCACAATAAGACGATATATATAAAACATACACAATGTTTTATCTAATAAAATATTTACTGATTTTATTTCGGGTCTATTTATAAATTATTTGCAATATTACATATCACATGTAAACTTCCGATTTATTACGGTATAATATTCGAACTGAACAAATTATTATTGTTTTTTACACTAAACAAATCAAGATATACATTTAAATTTCACAAATTGGTATTTTACAAATGTGAACCAGTAATAGGTTGCTCTAATGCTTTACGGACTTACAACGCTAGAAACCGCGTTTCGATACCCGTGATGGGCAGAACACAGATAGACTATAGTGTATCTTTGTGCTTAATTGCAAACAAACAAACATACATGGCAGTAAATGTTTTGATGCAAACGAAAAAAAAAACAATTATTGTTTATGAGCGTCGAACATGGTATTAAGTTTGGTTATAATAGTTTTTCTTAATTGGTTTTACTTAACAAAAATGTATTCCAATCCTTCAAAACGGTCTGACTACACGGAAATCACAAGTTATGTAACTTTTTGAAAATGTACGTTTGGTTTTTAAATTGACTAAATTAGAATACAAACAAAATCAAAATTATTAAATCATTTTTTGAATATTTTCACATGAAATGTCGGTCCGACATAGCCAAGTGGTTAAGGCACTGTACTCGTATTCCGAGAGTCACAGGTTCTAATCCCCGTCACACCTAACATGCTCCCCCTTTCAGCTGTGGGAGCGTTGTAATGTTACGGTCAATCCCACTATTCATTGGCAAAAGAATAGCCCAAGAGTTGGCGGTGGGTGGTGATGTCTAGCAGCCTTCCCTCTGCTCTTACACTGCAAAATTAGAGACGTAGCGCAGATAGCCGCAGTGAAGACGACGTTAATGACAGGTGCGAGATTGTAAATATTTAACCTATCATACGTAACACACATGTAACACAGACTGTTGAGCTATAATTGAATCTGTTGTCTCATTCCATTTGACCTTGGACGGTATAAATAATGCCGCATAATGTTTCCAATTTACTAATAAATTAAATGATTACTAACGGAAGATCATAATAAAGTAACTGATGTACGTTCTGTTAATTTTTTTAAAGATTATTATTCTTTAAGAATATTCATTAAATGTAACCAAATATAAATTTGATCTATTCCAACAGGAGCGGATCGGACGTAACCTATGCAGCCAGTTTGGTTACCTCTGGACTGCTTTTCACTTTTAGCTTTAATCCGATAGCCATATAAACAACTGGTACTGTTAGTTCAGCAGCCTTCTTTTGGTCAACAGTCCTGATTTGGGGATGTATGTGTTCAGGTATTGGTGCCAAATACCAAGTATATCAGAAGCACTCCTGAACCTCAAGTAGATATTGTTTCTATTTTAAACTAAGCCTGTCTCTTACACGTTTATTTTCTGTTAATGGCTTGATGGAAGCCAACTTTTAAAATTTTATTTAGGTATTTAAAATATGGTCCCAATGTGTGGATCGCGGTTTTGCCTCCTCGAATTTTCTTTTCCCGAAAGAGGGCCTAAGGCCACCTGGAAAGGTCCCCTGTTTTAACCTCTTTTTTCATTATACGGTAGTGTGTTGTTTGACAGTCAGTCAGTAGACCCTACAAATGACGTCACACAAGGGACGCTTAACGTTGCAATTTGTACTGTAATGACGTCAGTAAAACGTGCGCATGCCATAAATCACGAAGAAAATTATACACAGCATGACATATTATCGTCAAAAACAAGAAATAATGTTAATTTTGGTTTCATTTCCTCTTAAAACCGAATACTGTGGGGGACTCTGAGAAAGTGTAAATAACATAAAAAATAAAAATGTATTGACAAACCTACAGGAGATTTTTCGAAATAGCCAACAATGCCATACATGTATAAAATTGTTTTGAGGAAACTATAGGAGATTTTTAAAATTAACAAATAACGCCATACACGTATAAGCAAGTTATAAAATAAACGTACGATGTCAGACTTTACTGGATGTATATTAAAATAGTTGTCCTCAAAACTAACAAAAGCTGAGCTTTCCTGGAACTGTACAAATAATGCAGACAGAATTAATTTCTGGCAGCGATTAAATTAAGAAAAGATAACGACTACGGTTTATCTTTGTGATGATGGCGGAGCGACGTCATCAGCACGAGAGCTATTAGCGTCCGAAGAGATAAGACTGCATTTTACAATTAAGAAGAAAACGAAGTGAACGTAATGATAAATTTATAACCTGTTTTATAAAGACAAAAACAATGTTTCTATAATTAATCCTGGCTTTAACTCGTTAACGAAATACAAAAATAGATACTTACCTCTCTTCTCATATCCCTGAAACTTTTATTCTCATATACTGGTTATGATGGATTGTTTGTTTGTTTTGAAGTTCGTGCAAAGGTACACGAGGGATATCGCGCTAACCGCAGTGTTAAGACTAGAGAACAAACTGTTAGTCATCACCACTCACCGCCAACTGTTGGGATATCATTTTACCAAAGAATAGTGGGATTGATCGTAATTTATACCTTATGGCTGAAACGGCAAACTTGTAAGTTGTGACAGGTATTCGAACCCACGACCCTCGGATTACGAGTCGAATGCTTTATCCATCTTGCCATGTCGAGCCCGAATCTCATAGGTGCTCGTATATTTACGAAGTAAAAAAATTTGATTTTTATATCAAACACATTTAGTTTGGGATTTTTCGTAAGTATTTATGAGATCAATTAAATAGGACTAAACGAGGATCTATTTGCCTGTCATAGTGTACCAAAGGCAACTCACAGTCCCCAAATACAAAAATCTTGCCTTACGATGCTTGAAAAATGCCCTTTTTTGTCAAATAGCCCCTGTCCTCTTGATACTTCTGCACGTTACTGAAAACAATAATTCATGTATCATGATAACAATTCCAAATAATCAGGTCTTACTATATTATACTTACTGTCATTTATTAACAAATACCCCCCCCAGTGGCACAGCTGTATGTCTGCGAACTTATAACACTAGAAACTGGGTTTCGATACCCGTGGTAGGCAGAACATAGAGAGTCCATTGTATAGCTTTGTGCTTAACTTTAACTTTTAACAAACAAAGGCCCGGCATGGCCAGGTGGTTAAGGCGTTCTATTCATAATCCGAGGGTCGCGGGCTCAAATCTTAGTCGCACCAAACATACTCGCCCTTTCAGCCGTGAGGGCGTTATAATGTGAAGGTCAATCCCACTATTCGTTAGTAAAAGAGTAGACCACGAGTTGGCGATTGGTGGTGATGGCTAGCTGCCTTCCATCTAGTTTTACACTGCTAAATTAGAGACGGCTAGCGCAGATAGCCCTCGAGTAGCTTTGCGCGAAATTGAAAAGAAAGAAAGAAAAGTAAACAAATAAACCTTAGCAAAATGTAATCAAATACATTATTATAAATCATTATCATTAATGTTATAATTGTGCATTAAGGTTGAGTACCATTCTACATTTGAGTGAGTTGATACCAAATAATTAAAGTAACAGGTTAAAAATCTTAACAACTGCTATTTGCAACATGTTACCGATTTCTTTTCAAAGGTGAATATAAACACTTTAAACCGAATATAAATTAAACATTAACCGTATTTTTTTTTTTACTAAAAATATCAAGGTTTTCCTTTTTAACAGATCTGGTAACACCAGATAGGCAGTCAGTCATACAGCACCATAACCGTGTTTACCCGATTGTAGATATATTATGTGTATTTGATTAATTTGAAATGATTTTGAATGACAGACTAAAACAAATTAGAAGTTTTGAAAATGATGTAGTTTGTAAAGTTTGTTAATTCAGATATTATTAGAGTTTCACATTTTCACACACGCTTACGAGTTTGAACGTTAGAATATAACCGTATAATAGTGTTAAAATTTTTGTCAATGTTTAGATAAGAAATTACTGGACCATTCTCGCAGACCAGGGCTGAAAAACTTTCAAAATCACAAGCCAGTTTTACAAAGCCTATCTGTCTTGAATTGACAGACTAGTTTAAAGCACCAACCGCCAACTTATTCGCCACTCTTGTGTGATCAAATGGTGGGATTTGAGCTTTACTTTTATAGCTCCAAAGAGAAGACGTTTTTTTTTTTTTTACGGCAACAATTTGCGAACCACGAATCTTCGGATTCACCATCCCTGCGCCAAATCACTCGACCAAACTTGTCCAGAAATCGATTGGTACAGCTTTCAAACAATTTTCTAGTTTAATTTTCCATAACACGTGTGTCATCACGAAATCAGTGACTGGTACAAAACCTGAGGAACTTTACTTCTTGAATTAATACATACGATTATTGCTAGAATAATTAAGCAAGACTTCTATTTTTTCATTACTTAAATCTTCATGCAAAATATTCCGAGTCTTTAGTAGATCAATATCGTAACAGGACTTTTTCCTCTTTATTTTCATTTTTTTTTGAGACATCAGACAGTAGCTAAGCCTCATGGACGGCGCCGGTTTTCTTCTTGATGTTTAATAACATTCATCTTCCTTACTACGATAAATTACCGACTGAAGAACAACAACACGAGAATGAGAATATTTTCATCTCAATAAGAATATTTACATATTTACTAATGTGTTAATGCTTTTTTTTTTTTCTAGCGTCTGATTTAGTGGCGATGACTACATTCGTATCCAGAGTGTTCTATCAACGTTCTATTGATTTCATATTAAACCCGAGGCAAATTTCAAAGTCAGGGAATTGCGCAACCTTTTACACGAAGTTACTGACATTGAACTCGGAAAGATGATTTTTTTTTGTTTTTTTTTAATTTCACGCAAAGCTACTCGAGGGCTATTTGCGCTGTCCGTCCCTAATTTAGCAGTGTAAGACTAGAGGGCAGGCAGATAGTCATCACCACCCACCGCCAACTCTTGGGCTACTCTTTTACCAACGAATAGTGGGATTGACCGTAACATTATAACGCCCCCACGGCTGAAAGGACAAGCATATTTGGTGCGACCGGGATTCGAACCCGCGACCCTCGGATTACGAGTCGAACGCATTAACACTCTTGGCCATGCCGGGCCCGGAGAGACGAAATATTTACTAGATGTCTACATGCAACTGACAGTACCTTTAGAATGTTCTCGCTTAAAGGAATCTTTATTCAATACGATATTTAATATTGATCTTTAATAAGAAATGAGAGAAAGTCTTGGACGTCAGAAAAGTAATTAGCCCAAGGTTTAATTCAAGTAACATTAACATCACCCAGTAACTGCACGCCGTTGGTATTGGTTATTTATTGAAGCCTGAATACAGTAGTGTAACATTTATATTAGAACACTTGTACCCGGTAATTCTTTGCCTTGGTGAGCTCTAATATTGGCATGGCGCACAGTAGAGAGGGTGAAGTTAATATGATATTATAAACCCTTATTTCTGGATACCTGTAAGTAAGAACTGAAGAATGATGTGTTTTAAGTTGTTGTAACATTGTATTCTGCATACATCATCACTAAATGTCATGCTTTGTCAATTAAGGTATTCTAAACCAGGTCACTTTTCGTTAATATTTAATTTATATATATATATATATATGTGTAAGTAACATTTAGAATGTTGTTACGGAGCCAGCCTGATAGTCTTCTCAAGTAAGCGAAGAGTTTTTATTTATATCATACAGAGTATAATTGCAATACTGTTATGCAAGATTGTGAATAGAAACATGCAGTAGGTTTAAAAACAACTACAAGGTTAAAATGATTATAATTTCTATTGTTTATATGATTCGTAAGATTTCTTGTAAAGCTAATCGTATTATGACATGTTTTTACATCACATACATATTACTACTTGTCTGGAATGTTCCATGTAACGTTTATATTCAGCGTTATGTGTTTAGCCCGTCATATTTCATTTAAACATTGTTTTACGCCTACTTCTGAAACACCTGTCTACCACGTTGTGCTTTGTGTGTGCTTCTGGAACACCTCTCTGTTGTGTTCTGTGTAAACACGTTCCTTTTTATTCTCATTCCCATGATACGTGTATGTCATGTTCTTTGTAAACACGTTATGTTTTGTGCTGACTCCTGGAACACTAGTTTGTCATATCACGTGTTGCACTTATTTCTGAAGCACTAGTCTGTCATTGTTCTAAGCAAAAACAATATATTTTACTCTCATTCGAAGGATACTTGTTTGTCATATTCTCTGTAAATCGGTTAAGTATTATACCGACAAACTAGTGTTCCAGAAGTCAGTATAATACTGGGGGGTTATTTGTTTGTTTAAAATTAAGCACAGTAGCATCTGCTAGGACTCAAAACCCTAAAAACCGAGTTTCGCTACTCGTGGTAGACACAGCACCGATGGTCCATTGTGTAGCTTTGTGCTTAATTGTAAACAAACGAATAGACTCTCATGCTCTATATAGGCAAAGTATATCTTGCATTTATACCCAAAATACAATTACAATTTGTTGCTATTATACAAAATGCTTTATCTAAAACTAATTTTAACAACAACAGCTGATCAAAGTAATTTTCAATTCTTCAAACACAATTGGCTCCACGGTTGGTGGTGTTGGGTGGTTTTCCAGTAATAAAACGTCTGATATTTATTTATATCTTCGTACACTTGTTGTTGCTCTGTGTGGGCTCTTCAGAGGTATATAAAATGTTTTAACTTGGTTTCAACAGGAGGGTTATCTTTGATTTATGTGAACTCTCCCCCATCTTTCGGAGACCCTTGTTTTGTTAACAGGATCTGTGACGTATGTACATATGTTTTGCCACTTGCAGATGTAAATAACGACATTTTAATACATTATTATATCAATATATGAATTTGTAATGCAATAAGTGAACAATATTAATATGTAGTTAAAATATTTTGTAAACAGCAAACATGAACTTTCGTGATTAAGGCATAATTCTGTCTAATCTTCTAATAATTTTATAGAAAAAATCCCACCATTTTTGTACAACGAAATAATGCCAGATAAATAATTCCAAATGCCACAACATTTTACAATACAACAGAGGTTCTGAAAAGCGGGAAATGCGTCGTAATGTGAATCACTGAACTTGACAACGTGTTCAATAAAATTTGGGATAACTCATGCTGATGTATACAGATTAGTTGTTGAATATGTCACCAGGCATTTACACATTTTCGCAGTAAACTTTGAATTGAATAATGATAAGAAATGTGATCCCTTTACAGTTTACTGTTTTACTTCGGGTTTTCAATAATATATTTCTAATTTTTTTTGTGTATATATTCGAATAAAATTAAAAAATGGACGACTGATTACTATTCACGAGCGTTAAATCAAACGTTAGATGACATCATAAAAGTTAGGTTTGTTGAAATGCAAGGCTTAAGATAAACATGAAAGTAAAGTGCTAAAATTGTATTATTTCAAGGATTCTTTGGGAAACTGAGCAGTCACGAAATGATCAAATTTAGCTTAACTAATTATATCCTTATAAGTAATTAGATCTGGTAATCAACAAACTTATCTGATCTTAAGAATTAGGTTTAACGAATTACAGTTTTTTAAGTCACAAGAGTTGGAGAACTGTAGCTGCACGAGATCATAAATAAACTGTGTTTTTATGGGATAAAAACAAAATCTAACAAACTGATTGCGAAAAAGTATGGATATTAGCAAAGCCTAATTTACTAGGTTTAGCAAATTCATACTTCCTTAATTGTACTGTAGCCTGGCAAAGCTTAGCGTTAAGGGCGCTTTACTCGCAATCTGTGGATCACGGATTTAAGTCTCCGCTAATGATGATGTTTGCCTTTTCAGCCTTGGGAGCGTTATAATGTAACGGTCAATCCTACTATTTGCTGGTATAATAGTAACCCAAGAGTTGACTACCTGCCTTCCTTTTACTACTAAATTTGAAAAGACTAGCGTAGGTAGCCCTCGAATAACATTGCGTATATTTATAAAAAAAGCAATCAGTTGTATTGTGTTGTTGTTTTTAATCATTAAATTCTTTAGTGTTTTTAGTAAAAGTCACTGTTGCATGTTTTTTATCTACTGGTTTTGATTCGAGTTTACAGCTGTTAAATAAATGCAATAAAAATACATTCCATTACAACCAGAAAGAAAAAGCTACACTAATGTCATTAAACGTACTATACTAAAGTTAATGCGCAAGCAATACATAAACTTGTGGAAATTCGCATCTAGTTCATTTCTTAAACAGTTTTCCCTTTCATTTCATGTAAATCAATAGCAGAGTTCTATCCTAATAATGGGAGAAATTTTGAGAGGTAGAAAGTTGATTTTGTGCTCAGCTAAATTCACACTTTTAAATATATGAAAGTATTGATTCGTATAAAAAAATGTCGTCTTTGAAACCAGTAGAAGAGGCTTATTTCATTTCCTATCGAACCTACTTCCCTGCTGATATCCAACACTTTTTTAACATGGACGATAACAACCTGTCCCATCCAATGATTTATGAGTTCAGATCTTGTTAGATTGATTTTTGATTGTTACATATTCTAATGTCATCAAATTCCCATTAAAATCATTCATCGATAAACTAATCTTTTTTATCGTAAAAGCTTCATTCTAAAAAAACATTGCTTTCAAACCTTGAATTTCATATATATATATATATATGGATTCTATCTTGTGAAATGTGTGAGTGTAAAGCTGTGATATAAAAGTATTATAGTGTAATTTACTGTCATGTCATATTATGGACTTGAGTCTATATCGAATTATTCATAAGTGATAACTGTCAGTATACATTAAAGAAGCTAAGTTTTATAATAGTGGTTGATGGTTGACATTGGTATAGCAACAGAAATAAAATATAATAACAGAATGACAAGAGCATTTTTAAAACAACAATGGTAATTTTAGTAATAGTAAAACACTTTACGTGATAGGTCTGTAGTTTTTGTGGGTAGTTGCTTCCATATTCTCTCCAGTTGCTCCTTTCTCATAATGTGGGGTTTATTTTCCAAGTGATTGTTTGAATGTACATGTATTAGATTAGGCTGATAAAATTTGCTTTTGACCTTGGGAACTAAAACCATTCTAAGGACTTCATTTTACATCAATGTAGTTGACATGTTAGTTTGTTTTTGAATTTCGCGCAAAGCTACTCAAGGACTATCTGGGCTAGCCGTCCCTTATTTTGTAGTGTAAGACTAGAGAAAAGGCAGCTAGTCATCACCACCCACCGCCAACTCTTGGGCTACTCTTTTACCAACGAATAGTGGGATTGACTCTAATATTATAACGCCCCCACGGCTGAAAGGGCGAGCATGTTTGGCGCGACGGGGATGCGAACCAGCGACCCTCAAATTACGAGTCGCACGCCTTAACACGCTTGGCCATGCCGGGCCTGTCATGTTAGAATCACTGACGATGTTTTTATTACTGACAGCAGTATCAGCGTCTTTAATTTGGTTTGGTATCTTATTAATGTGTTATTCAACACGACAGGACGAAGTTAGGTTTGGATGTCTTATTGATATGTTATTCAACATGACAGATGAAGTTAGGTTTAGGTATCTTATTGATGTATTATTCAACATGACAGAATGAACTTTGGTTTGGGTATCTCATTAATGTGTTGTTCAATATGACAGGATAAAGTTAGGTTTTAAATAACACTTATATAACTGGAACTGATCAGTTGATAAAACAATTCACATCAATGTACACATAATAATGTGATAAACTTCCACCTTTTTCTTTTTTGTTGAAGTTAACTTCTGAGTTTTATCCCAATTCTTCCTTCTATAGCTATTGCCACTATTTTTAGTTGTGTCTTGGCTCGAGTTAACTGTTTATACACGCTTGTTATCAAAATACTTTTCACGTGTCATTCAGTACTTGTTTATTTACTTAGCGATGTGAATAGATCATGCAGCTGTAAGGCGGCTCGATTGCTTTCATTTCTAACATTTGTCTAAATTCTAAGTCAGTTCTTAAGTGTATTACTCTAGAGCTCGTTCACGAGCTTTAACTAACGGTTATCTCGTGACTCACAAGCAGGCTTGAAAGCGTGTGATGCTAAAATTTGGTGATCTATTCCTGCGGTTGTCAGAGCGCAGAGAGCCTCCTTTTGAGCTTTGTCCTTAACAAAACAAATGGACATCTTTAGAAGGATTAAGCTTGCTAGCGGCTCCTAATTAGTATTTCTGTGTGTGCTGACCTTTCACATCCGTTGTTCGTCGTAAAAGCAGTTGTTTTTGTGTTGTATTCAATTTTCAACAAGGGGAAATAAATTATTACTATACATAAGTATAATATGTGATTGAAGTTATCAATTAAAAAGAAAGATTTACCCTGAAATTAACTGTTTATGGTCATGCGCACTTCGTTAATAACAAACTTTTCTGACTCATTTGTTACGATAAATGACACAGTTTTGTTCTTAGTTTAATACCCAG
Source organism: Tachypleus tridentatus (assembly GCF_004210375.1). Taxonomy (NCBI): domain Eukaryota; kingdom Metazoa; phylum Arthropoda; class Merostomata; order Xiphosura; family Limulidae; genus Tachypleus; species Tachypleus tridentatus. Next base: position 149,715,311 of record NC_134825.1, on the reverse strand, counting down.
GGACAGTGCTGCTTCTAATTTAATATCTAAACATATTACAAATATAGAATCCGAGTTTCAATACCTGTGGTGGGCATAGAACATATAGCCCATTGTGATGCTTTGTGGCTAACTTCAAAATACAAACAACAGCAGACAAACTGATTTAGTATCTAGGAATATTTTGAGACATATGAGACACCTGCCTGGTCTTGGTTCCACTTAGAAATATATTGGGACATATGAGACACTTGCCTGGTTTTGGTTGTAACCAGGAATAAATTGAGACTATGAGACACTTGCCTGGTCTTGGTTGTACCCAGAAATATATTGGGACATATGAGACACTTGCCTGGTCTTGATTGATCTACCGAAGTCATTTTTAACAGCAGGTTTTCAATGACCACGCAGATAGTAAATAAAATGCAACTTGTGATGAAATAAGCAACCCCTTTTAAGTCCACTGTTCATATCTTATTTCTGTTGCTTATCTTCAACATTTCTGTCAATCCTTAGATATTTAATATCACTTTTCCACTTTAGTCGCGTTAATATGATATTGAGCAATTATTTCTGAAAATAAAACAAGCGTTCACTGTAAACTTAAAGCTACAGTGTGGTTTTCATTTTAATAAATTTTTCACACTACAATTTTTCACCACAATATTCATAATTATTTGACACTGTGACAATTCGAACAGAGCCACGATTTGAATAATTATCTGACACTGTGACAGCTTGACCAGAACCACAATGTTTATAATTACCTGACACTGCGATAATTTGACAGGATCATAATATTAAAAACAACAACATGAGAAGCCGTTACAACTTTGTGTGAATATAGACAGACCTGTGATTGAGTATAACAACTCGGCCTACATTTTAGATATTTACACGTATCTTATATAAATGTAATTTAAACTTTGGTAACCATAAGTATTTCCTAAGGTGTAATAAGTTAATTGTAACCATTAAAAGATATCTTTCAATATGATGAATATTAATCGGGATTTACATTTCTAATACGAGATGAAAAATATTTTTTTCTTTTTCAAGAACCCTGCATTTTGTATTTGAATATTGTACGGATTAACCTTGTTTTAGTTGTCGTGACGTCGACAATTTCGTCCTTTAACTCTTCTGCAGTGACCACATACTAATGCAGGGTAAAAAATAACAGAGTTGTTCAGAATGTTATACGTTTGTAGAAAGTCAATGACATAACCTTCATATACATGTTGAATCCCTTATCATTAAGGAACACACCATAAATTAGTTTCACACTCTTTGTTGGTCTTTGACTGGATATTTTCACGGTACAGTGGAAATCTAGAAGGCATGACATAAAAGGAATTTGCAAGGTTTGCAATATGTATCTCACTGAAACCAGCAATCGCTTGAATAGCGTGAACCCTGTTTCTTAATACAGTACTTTCGAGCGCAGTGGGCTCAGAAACAAAGCAACTCCTGACAAGTCACGTTCTTGTTACGTTTCGCTTGTTAGTCTGAGAGAGCGTAACCTTCTCAACTGTTCATCCTGAAGGAATAATTGAATCCCTGAATGTCGATCAAATAACATCTTCAAAGAGAAAATCTTCCAACCAACTGATGCATGCTTATAAAAAAAACAAAATTACCTTCGAAATGTTCTTCAGTAAACAGATACAACCTTTCAGAATGATAGAAGAATATTTTCACCGTGAAGAAACTGATGTTGATTTCTCCATAGTTGGAATGAACTGATAATGTAATTTGTACATGTAGATACATCACCCAGTTAGGTACTTCTACTGAAACATTACACTTATAAAATATTAACAAGAGCTCTTCGCGTGATTTATGTGAAGCTATTTCTCAAAATAAAGTTTGCTGTTAGAAAATTGTCGAGTCTCTTCTCGAAAAGGTTACTTATTAACAGTTTCGTTTTTCTAGTAATTTGCTAAATAGTTTTAATTATCGAAAGTGAATATATATATATATGTGATTAATATACTTCCAAATTATTATATTTTTGATTTGTTTAGTTGGAGGTTGGAGTGTTTCTATGGTGATTATGACATTTTCAGATATTTATAAACATGGTTGCAACGTATACCTCTAATGTACACTCAACATTATCGTCATATTAATTGACTAAACGACTACTTGTAAAATTAAGCACACATACACACTAGTACAGCCCTTGTATTCACGAGGCAGAATACGTTTCAGCAATATCTGAATGATTTTATTTAATACTCGAAGCATAATTTTCCATGAGATTTTCTAAAGTCATGCGCTGCCTGCATATCAAGAAAATCCTACAATATCGGTGTAGAAAAATGTTAAAAACATAAGAAGAAAGAACACAGTATACAGATAATTAAATGATTAATCAAACAGATAAAGTGATAAACTGAAAGATGGAGGAATATACAGTTTAAGCTCAATAGAGTAAAATAGAAATAAAAATTCAAAGTAAAGGACGTAAATAAAGACGTAGGTAGTGTTTCAAAGTCGAGTAGCCTAAAGCCGAGCAATACTGGCTTCTATACACTAACTACTGTACTCCAAACACGTACGTAGTTTAAAAACTTTCTCTGTTCATGGAGAAACGTTTCTATTTGTAACACACAACCATAGACGATGTGCTCAGAATCACTGATTTTTTTTGTGTATAACATGCTTCTTGAAGTCTGAGACGAGTCGTATCCGTTTCCTCAAAGAAGCCGAATACAAAACACATGATAATATCTTGGGAATTCCTATCAGTCATCTCTCTTTTGTTTCTTTAAATCCTACAAGAAATCCTTCTCAGAAAAGAAACAACATTTTGACGTGTTTAGTATGGTATCGAGGATTGGCAACGTTCGTTGTTACTTTATGCTTATGTAGCCCTCTGGTGAAAAATTATTGAAATATTAGACTAGCGAAGGCAGGAATACATATAAATACGTAATCACTAATTAATGTTAAAAGAGGATTTAACATTTCGTTCCACACACACACACATATATATATATACATGTTAGATGCCCCTGTTGTATAAAAATGTAAACCCTCTGTGTAAAATATAAATAATTTATCTGTAGAACACAAAATACTTGTAAAATAATACAACAATTTAAACTTTTTGGAATTTATATTAACAGTTGTAACACATATCAGTTACTGATAAAACTTGAGTTTGTAGTTCAAACACCTGTTAATCTGTTCACTCAGAAAAGCTATAATTTCCGTATTATTGATAACTTGGGTTCCTCTGTTGGCTGTTGATTGAGATGAATATTTATTTACTGTTTGTTGATTCCAAATTTCTTACTTTTCTTATCTGCATCACACCGTATTATATTTTCAAACAGGCTCATCCATTCTGAATTCAATGAGCGTCTGTATTCTCCTGCTAGTAGAGCTGCGCAGAAATTGATAAAAAAAGCTTCACTTGCGGGTTTTGTAATTTTCCTACTTCAACTTAATCCCCGTATAGCCTTGACACACATACATTCAGGTGGTGATCTTACCGTGTAGTGTAGAGACAAGCCATGCTCTACTGCCTGCAAGTCAACCACATACAGTCATGTGAAAAAGTTAGGACACCCTTTGAAAGCCTGTGTAGTTGTGTGACATTTTTGAATATATAGGTATTTAATTTCAATTTTAACAATATTGAGATATTATAGGAATATAACTGAACAACTAAAACTGAAGAAAAGACTTTTGAAGATCATCTGTAAATGTAATTCTACAAAAATGCATATTCTAACTGAGGAAAAAGTTAGGTCACCCTAGCCCCTAATAGCTAGTGTTACCCCCTTTGGCTGAAATAACTGCAGTGAGACGCTTCTTGTAGCCATCGATCTGAAGAAAGTTGGCCCCACTCCTCAATGCAGAATTCTTTCAGCTGTGAGATGTTTGAGGGGTTTCTTGCATGTACAACTCCTTTCAAGTCACCCCACAGCAGTTCAATGGGATTAAGATCTGGGCTTTAACTCGGCCATTCCAGGACTCTCCATTTCTTAGTTTTCAGCCAGTCCTTGGTGGATTTACTGGTATGCTTTGGGTTATTGTCGTGTTGCAGGGTCCAGTTCCGCTTTAGCTTTAATTTTCGTACAAATGGTCTCACATGATCTTCAAGCACCCTCTGATACACAGTAGAATTCATGGTAGATTTTATGATTGTGAGTTGTCCAGGTCCTGCTGCAGCAAAGCAACCCCAAACCATGACACTTCCACCTCCATGCTTCACAGTTGGTATGAGGTTCTTTTCCTGGAATGTTGTATTTGGTTTACGCCAAAATGTCCTCTGTTCTGGTGTCCAAATAATTCAATTTTGGACTCATCTGTCCAAAGAACATTATTCCAGAAGTCCTGGTCTTTGTCTACATTCTCTCTGGCAAACTTCAGTCTGGCCTTGGTGTTTCTCTTAGAGAGCAAAGATTTCCTTCTTGCACACCTCCCATGCAAGTTAAACTTGTGCAGTCTCTTTCTGATTATAGAGGCATGCACTTTCGCATCAACAGTAGCCAGAGTCTGCTGTAGGTCCCGTGATGACATGTTAGCGTGTTTAAAGACCTCTTTTAGCATCTTGCGGTCTGCTCTCGGGGTGAACTTGCTTGGACGACCAGACCTGGGCATGTTGGCAGTTGTTTTGAAAGCCCTCCACTTGTTGACTATTTTCCAGACAGTGGAATGGCTGATTTAAAATTCCTTACCAGACTCATAAGCTGCTACAATTTTCTTTCTGAAGGCCTCAGACAGCTCTTTTGCCCTCACCATGGTGCTCACTCACACTTCAACAGTCAGGAGCACACCAAACTAAATGTCTGAGGTTTAAATAGGGCAAACCTCATTTAAAATGCTGAATAACAATCTTCTAATCATGTGCACCTGGTGTGATACACCTGTGAGTTGAGCCATTTTAAGTGGGAATAAATGTTGGGGTGTCCTAACTTTTTCCTCAGTTAGAATATGCATTTTTGTAGAATTATATTTACAGAAGATCTTGAAAAGTCTTTTCTTCAGTTTTAATTGTTTAGTTATATTCCCATAATCTCTCAGTGTTTTTAAAATTGACATTAAATATCTATATATCCAAAAATGCTACAATAATACACAGGTTTTGATAGGGTGTCCTAACGTTTACACATGACTGTATATTATGTTGATTTCATTGTCTATTTTAGACTCATTGCATTCAGCAATGCAATGGAATGCCTTATGGCGTCCAACTATATTAATATGATGCTTGTGGAAAGCTTGCATGCTCCACTAGCTATATACGAAATATTGTTGCTCCATCAGACAATAACTGTCTAATCAGTTTTCTCACTATTTTTAGTGCGGGAACCATCTCTGGTTGTGATGGCATACGAATCTCTGCCTTGGTTTTTAAATAAATGTTTGCCAGTTTTTCTCTTTCAATCTCTGTCCAGTCTTGCCCCAGCGATAAGTCTACGGATTTACACCGCTAAAATCAGGAGTTCGATTCCTCTCGGTGAGTTCAGCAGATAGCTTGTTGTGACTTTGACATAAGAAAGAAACACACAAAACACACATTGTCCAGTCTCCACGTTTTCTATTTATGCTGATTTCCATAGATCATCCCCATGGAACATCTGGAACCTAATGACTGCAAGTTATGTTGATGGTGACTGCATAGTACCTTCGATTTATGAATCCATTCCCCCTGAGGAAACTTACCTTTTAGGTAACCTCCTGCCTGGCTGGTGTATGCAAGTTTATTCCAGAGCTGGAAAGTTCCAACCGAAAGAGGCAGTTGCAGGATGATGTAATGCACAATCTTTACAACGCAAGGCCTTAATAAGGAACTTTACTTGTAAGTGCTTTTCATGCTCTGCGACATTGCTAAGGCTCGTGAGATGTAAATGTATTTTGTAACTCTTCAATCTTATCTAGATGCATGGCACTCATACTGATTGGTGGCATTCAGGATAGAGTGGAAATAATAAGCATATGATAATCTACAGTTCTACCTCCTACTACAGCAGTCAGTGCATTAATGCCATTAACAGCTTCTTTCGTTTCTTACAGATGAATGATAATGCTCACTAAAGACTTTAATCATTAACTTGTCTGTTTTTGGTTGTACATAATATGAATGTAGCTTTGGTAAGGTTGAAGACCATTTTTGTGTCATTGCACAGTTTACGCACTCTGTTAAAGGATGGTTCCATCTTTCTTTCGATTTCAGATTTCCTAATACATCTGCTTTACATCAGAATGTCATCAGCAAAGGTTAACATCGAGCATTCAGTTGGACGTTTAAGGCTTCCTGGATACATGGTAGAGATGTTTAAGAGGACTGGAGAGAGTGATAATCTTTGAGGTAGATCGATTCTAATGGCGATCCAGTTTGATTACCAGCTACCATGACCCATCTTACGTTAGCTAGTGCACTAACGTCGATTCTGAGAACTTTATTAGCAAGAAGAAAAGCTGGACTCTATTGCAAGTATATTCCAGTTCTTAAGCTTCTCATGTATTCAGCAAGTTTCTCTTCCACTATAATAACTACTCAGTGATAACAGTGTATTAGTCTTATAAATAAGACTTCTAGCTACAGCCTTCTCTAGAATTTTGTCAATGATGTTTTGTAAGGTGATGATTCAATGAAATTAAGACTAAAATGATCGTTCATGAGCTCAGGTAAGGATCTGATATAGGCATCAGTCCTTACTTTGAAGCTGCTACCTGTTGGACAGCTACTTTGATAGTCCGCCACTACGAAACATGGTCAATAGATGTGTAATGAAAAATAGCCTGAATATCAAGCTGAAACACTGTTTCAGTAAAAATGAAAAATATCAGGTCAGCATGAGAAACTGTGTTTGTATTTCATAATTATATTTTACTTTCGAAATACAGGAGAAAAATATGGCGTAAGAAATAAAAACACACCTCACGCACCTTACTAAAATAATCTGTGAACTTAAGAGAGAGACATTATTAGTAAGAAATAAACACACCTCATGTACCTTACTAAAATAATCTGTGAACTTAAGAGAGAGACATTATTAGTAAGAAATAAACACACCTCACGTACCTTACTAAAATAATCTGTGAACTTAAGAGAGAGACATTACTAAAATAATCTGTGAACTTAAAGAGAGACATTATTAATAAGAAAAACACACCTCATGTACCTTACTAAAATAATCTGTGTACTTAAGAGAGAGACATTATTAGCAAGAAATAAACACACCTCATGTACCTTACTAAAATAATCTGTGAACTTAAGAGAGAGACATTATTAGTAAGAAATAAAAACACCTCATGTACCTTACTAAAATAATCTTGTGAACTTAAGAGAGACATTATTAGCAAGAAATAAAACAGCTTTCGTCAGTAACAAAAATAATCCGTGTGTTTGGAAAGTCACTAGTCTGGAATTGAACAAACTCGCTGTATGTGTAACAGAAACAGCCTCGATCTGTAAAAGAATCGCCTCCCGCTCGTATAGCGGTAAGTCTACGGACTTACAATGCTAAAATCAGGGGTTTGAGTCCACTCTATGGGCTCAGCAGATAGCTGGATGTGGCTTTGCTGTGAGAGAAACACAAACATACAAACTGTAACAGAATCAAACTGTATGAAAACGGAAACCAATGTATGCAACAAAAACATATCAGTAAGTAACACAAAGTGTGTGGATGCGAAACAATTCGTATAATAGAAGTATGTCGTATATGTCATATCAACAAACTAAATACTGATCTGAAATTAGATGTACATATAAACCTGTACATGTTACAGAAAATATCTGCGTATTGTTACTTTCTCACACACACCTTATAATATATGTTACATGTGTGTGTGTATAAAGCACAAACACAGGTTTATTCCGGAAGTTACTAAAATTACTAACAGAGGTTCCTTTTTCACGTTTTCTGTTCAAAGCTATGGACATAAATGAAGAGGTGCGCAGTGTACTCAGCTAACATGTTTCAGGCTGTAATGACGTATAATTTCCTGGTAATAAACTTCGTTCGCATATTACTAGTTAATTCAATACAGAAAGGTTGCATGCTTAAAGTCTATTTATTTATTGAAGAAATCAATAAAGTGGTTGGTTGGAACATTTTACTTAGAAATATAAAACTTTTATGACTAAAATTTTAACATGTGTTTGTTAAAGCAGTGTACTAGAATATACAAATGTGCGTATATCAATAAGTTTATATTTATATGTGTACACATATGTACCCTCAGACGCATAATAATTTAAACCTTGTCCTTTGAAATGACAAACCCACTCGAGATTATATGGATGTGGTTTATTATGCTCTCTTTCATCTACATTCGAAACTCACTTAGTTATTTCCTATCTACTACGTTATAAATACTAGTTTTACTATCCTTTCATGAAATATTGTAATACTGTTTACTCATTTCCAGTTGGCCCTGAGGGTTAAGGCGTCCGACTCGTAATCCGAGGATCGCGGGTTTGCATCCCCGTCGCGCCAAACATGCTCGCCCTTTCAGCCGTGGGGGCGTTATAATGTGACGGTCAATCTCACTATTCGTTGATAAAAGAGTAGCCCAAGAGTTAGCGGTAGGTGGTGATGACTAGCTGTCCTTCCCTCTAGTCTTACACTGCTAAATTAGGGACGGATAGCGCAGATAGCTCTCGTGTAGCTTTGCGTGAAATTAAAAACAAACAAACGAATATGATGAAAATTTGCAAGTTTAAAAATCACAGTAAATGTTTTCTCAAATAACATCCAAGAATAAAATTATATCAATAGTAAATATTCATAGAAGTAATTAAATTACAATAAGTATTATTACTATTTATCCATTAAGAAATTAAAAACAAAGTTTAGATTAAGAACCGGTTTTCACAGTCATGTAATAGCAAGGTGCTCCTTCGCACTACAGTCAATAGTGATGGATAGCTGGGTTTAGTATTACGGCCAGCTTTGCATTTATCAACTTATATTTGAATGAAGGGATGTCATTGAAGATAAACATGTCGTCCATCACTTCATTGATGTGGGCCAGGAGAAGGAGTTTGGCTGGCGTCAAGTAATAATCTTATTACAACGTTGTGGTCCAGAACTGTCGGAAGATGTTGTTAGATGGTGCTGACAATGTTACTATATATCACTTGAATAATGATATATTTTTTTTTCGTATAGCAATCGTCGGATGGAAGGATGGGCTTTTCCGTATTAATACGAAAAAAAACACATCAATTTAAAATAAGTAAGAAAAAAATGAAAGTAGAATACTGTGTAACAGAAAATGATACCAAAGGAAGCTGAGGTGACGTAACAGAGAACGTATAACACAGATTATACGATTATGAAGACATTTGCACTTGAATAATACTTAAATAGGAGAAACAGTCCTGCGAAACGGCGAAGAACTTGAAAGAGAGTTGCAGTTAAACATTAAGAAAATGAAAGGGAACGTACAAGAAAATGGTGGAAGTGAAAAATACAGATGCAGTGAAAAAGAGACACAGTGAGACAGCGAAGGAGAGAAGCAACCGGACAGGTAAAAACATGAAAAGTACAGAAAACGAAAAAGGAGTACAACCTGCGACCAGCGTGAAGGAAACACGTGATTGAATGCTGTAGAAGGAGAGATATAATAAAGTATTAAAGAAATCTAAAAAAAAATAGACCCGTTAAAACAGTGGAGAAGGTGAAGGAATGTCACAGAGAAGCAGTGGAGGAAAAGTGTTGTGAATAATTACAAAAAGTTTTATTCTATGTTTATATATATATGTAGCTATGTTAATAATGCTATTTTATTTCCGTATTATTAAACAGGAAAATAAGGAAGGAGTATTAATAAAGAAAAAGAGAAAATGTAAGAAGGTGAAGTTCATGGATTTTATGATGCGCAACATAGTTGATATATATTACCTAAGTGACTGTCACTATTGCAACGGTTACATCAAAAATATTGGTTAAAAGGTGAAAGAACTTTAACGAAACTTAAAACTATTTTATTTCAAAACAGTACGAACAAACAGGTAACTTTATTTTGAGACGATTACGTGATATATAACACATAGTGAAAGTAATTTATTAAAGTAAGAATATGATTATATAAATAATAATTTTTCATTTCACCTAAAGTTTTCAGACCAATAGAAATACTGTATACGTATTTAACTAAGTATCTTCAGACTGAGAAAGTCGCTCAAAGCGCACTAGCCGTCCCTAATTTAGAGCTGGTAAACTGGATAGAGAGTTTTCTTATTTTGTTTTTTGTCAAGCGCAAAGCTACAGATTGGGTTATCTGTACTGTACAAACCATGAGAAAATTTGAGGGAACACAGCAACCATAATCATATCCTGGACAACTGTAAATGAATAGCAGGATTTGACCGTCATTCGTATAATATAATATATAATATACCCATGACTACAAAGTTCAGTACGCGAGTTTACAGCATGCCTCTTCATGATCAAGGAAACCGAACAAAGCCAATTAAGATAATGTTTTAGTGTTCCACCACGTGTCTTTAGGCCGATAGCAATAGTGTTTTCGTATTTCACTATAACTTCAAACTAGTAAAAATAGTTTCACACTTCTGTACAATTTTAAGAACAACGAAAAAAACATCGCAAGTTTATAATAGAAGTATCTCTTTTATCAACATGTTAAAAAAAGAGATGCTAACGTATCTATCACTTAAGTAGTGAAAACTTTAGAGGTTTCTAAAGCCAAAAACATAAATGTTATTAAACCCACTTTTTTTCATAAGCCAACAATACCTTATGTACAGAAGTTGTGCAACATTGAAATAACTGTGATAAATGATATTCTTCAACGTGAACTCTTTTGAATGTGCAAGATACGTGTTGCTATAGAGCTAATGCACCCTATAATTATAGTGATGAAACACTTTCGTAAGGGTCGAAAAAATATTATATTTATTTCTACCCGCTTCTCTGTGCTCGAATACACTAGAGGGGGTACTACACTAAACTTAAATTATCGGTTCTTCTATATTTTTAGAATATTTTTATATCGAAATGAAACAAACATTCGTTAAAAAACAGCTGTAGAGTATACTAAAGTTGAAGTTTGCGCTTTTGTTGTTTTGTTTATCATGAGAACATATTCTACTTACGATGTTACATAATGTTCGAATAAAGCACAGTTTCTGTTTCGAAAAAGTGTAATGTTATTATGTTTATTTATATCGGTGGTTTGTGTTATTGATGTATTTAAAACCCTACTGATGGTCAGCTCGTCCGCTCTTTTATTTTGAAATAAATAAGAAAAAAATAGCAAATGAAATAATAATATATACTTATCTTGAAAACAAATGGTGTTATAATTGAGAAAGAGAAACTAAACATTGAAATAATTCTGTGAAAATGTAGCAGAAAAATACAATACAAGCATGAAATAAGCACGAATTTAGATGTCAAATGTCCTAATAAATCTGGTATTATTATGAATATTAAAATCGACTTGTTCAGAAACTGTATTTTATGGCTTCTGTACAGTTCAGTAGAAGTGCTAGAAAATACGTTCTTTCAACGTCTAACGATCCGTAAAGGCAACATAAACAAGCAACATAGTAGAACGCCATAAAATCATGTAATAAAACAATAGCTGCTGCCAAGTGCTAACGGCATGACTCTCCGCTTTGAGCTTACTACAGCTTAATGCTTTAAAGCAAGGCGTTAAAATTACAGATGTGGTTACAGACTACTGCAACGGATGATAATAAAATGCCTGTGTTCTCACACTGTATTAGTTGAGATTGGATCACCAGAATAAGTGCGTGTGGACTCTACATGAAAACTCTATGTTCATAAAAAAAAAAAAGAGTTGGTTATTTTCAGACTAGCAATGTTAATTATAAGACTGTAAATATGGGTATCTAACAATGTTGAATTTAAACTCTTATATTGTATGGTAAAGGAACAAATGATTAAGTTATACACAGATATATGTTCTATCTCTCGGCTCCGAATTCTGGCAATCTGCAAAACGACCTGTTGAACCAAATACTTCTGTGGTGTTTCGAGATAAGACAGTGGATCTTGAGACAGGATAACGCTATATATCAGTTATCTGGTACCCTCGGTGGAAACAGCAGATAGCTTAATGTGGTTCTGCTCGTAAACAAATCTGTCACTTCCACTGCACTCATTTCATTAATTTTTAGCATTCTGCTCATATTTCAACATTTTTTTTTTTTGTTTTAGCCATCTGTAATTTTGCCTCACTTATACTCAGAGTTTCTTTATAGATAGAGATGGATGGGTGATGTTACAAGTTCAAGGAGCATTCACATGACATAAAAGTTAAAGCAAAGTTTCCAGTTCTATACACCTGACTCGATGGTTCTATGTTGGACGTAGCAATTCTATCATAGCAGTCGATCCATGAAACCTGAGTTTAATACATGAGGACGAAAGTCACCAAAGTCTGATACCATTTTACTCGAGTGGCCTGAACTGAAAACAAGGATGATAACTTGTGTAATTAAACTAAATGTGACTTAGTGAGATTTTAAAAATATGTTTCTCAATCAACAAAATTAGAAAATATGAGAAAATCTTATGTTCATAAAAATGAAAATTATTTGTTCCAACGAAGAGAGCATTACTGTGAATAGAAATAAATTTATAAACATTGAAGCTAAATATGTGAAACAAACTTTAGCCATTAATCCAGCCCCCCTCAAAAAAAAGGCTGTCTCCCTGGCTAGATGAAAAAAAATACAACATAGAAAATATATCAGTAACAGTCAGAAAATGTCAAGAGATAACTCTAAGAAACATTACGAGAATGATAGGCGTAGAGCCTTGTCACTTTCGAGACTTAGCACCGATAAAAGCTACTAGAAGGATAAGTCTAGACATATTCATTTTCAAGACTTAGTAAAAAAATAAGAGTTATAATCGTAAAAAAAAACTTTTAAATAAAAAGTTAGGAAGTAAGAATGGGATCACTAACAAATAAGGTAAAAATTGGTAGGACAACATTACAACATTTGATAGTTTTATAAGGTAAAAATTGGTAGAATAACATTACAACATTTGGTAGTTTTATAAGGTAAAAATTGGTAGAAGATCATTACAACATTTGGTAGTTTTATAAGGTAAAAATTGGTAGGATAACAATACAACATTTGATAGTTTTTGACAAGATGTAACCTCAAAGTTGATGTGTCTATCATTTCTCCCATTCCTAATTCGTGCTTTACTTTGATCCAATTATAGACTTAAAATGACTTTTATCGATAGCTAATCCTTTATAAATACTGAACAAATTAATATCTTTTTAAATCACACTATTTTTTCCATAGTATTCTTTTGGCTCATCTCTTACCAATCAGAGAGCTATAACCGAAATATGATTATTGGAGTTTCCTGTTTCAATTCAGACACCAAACGTCTCTTTCCTGTGATTTCATGTGTTTACTTATGGCCACGTAATTTTATTACCTACGTATATCTGTACTTGGTTGCTGAAACTAAGTTTGCGACAGAAAAGTTTAGTTATATACACCTTTCAAAAAGCACACGAGGAAGGAATGGGTGGAATGATGGCCACACCCACTATGAGGTTGTACCGTGTAAAAAACTGCCAAGTGTTGAAATGTTATTCCTCCTATTCCTACCTTGTTTCCTTACTTTTTTAGTGCTTCCGTTCCTATTTCTTGGCCCGACATGGCCAAGCGTGTTAAGGCGTGCAACTCGTAATCTGAGGGTCGCGGGTTTGCATCTCCGTCGCACCAAACATGCTCGCCTTTTCAACCGTGGGGGCGTTATAATGTGACGGGCAATCCAACTATTCGTTGGTAAAAGAGTAGTGCAAGAGTTGGCGGTGGGTAGTGATGACTAGCTGCTTTCCCTCTAGTCTTACACTGCTAAATTAGGGACGGCTAGCGCAGATAGCTCTCTTGTAGTTTTGTGCGAAATTAAAAAAACACAAACAAAAATAAAAATTATATTTCTTAGTTTTTATTATTTTTTCATTTATATATATATATGTGTGTGTGTGTGTGTCTTTGCTGACATGTTTCAGTCTAAGTTACTATCAGCAAATGTATTTCAATGTACAATATTAAAGGCACGTACTTTTTCCAATGTAAAATATAATTGACACATATTTCTCTATAAAAGATATTCGCACGCGTGTGTTCCTGTATGAAAAAAATCACTTCATTTTATATATTCTATACCATATAGTGAGAGCAGAGCTTGTATATATATCAATATAAATGTATGTATTCAAAACAAAATCAACGTGAAAGGCTATTAGCTTTTAAATAAACTACACAAAGGTATGACACAGAATTTATTAACAATGGTTGTGATCAATGGTTTATATATATAAAAAGAATAATCACGAATTGTTACTTCTTATTTCTTGCTAAAGAAAATCGGCTGTTTTGTGTTGTTGAAAACCAAAATTTGAATAAAACTAAAACAGAATGTGATCAAAGTTTTTGTTTTGACAATAAAAACAGATACACACACATACATATATATATATAAACATTCAAAATATTCTTAATGGAGTGTTTTGTTTTTATTTTATCGAGAAGAGTAAAATTATGTCGTATTATCAAAACGTTTCACTGATATATTAATCGATTTCTTTTCGGTATTTTTTTCCTCTTTTTCGTTTCAAATTACCTAAGTTTGTGATATCTATTGGTTATATGCCTTAAGAAGGTATTGACTTATAGACATAATAACCTTTCCATACGGAAAGTTAAGTTTTATGGAAACTGTACCGTTGATATATTATAGTTGCTTAACCCACTGCTCTTCAGAATGAGGGATATTAAAATAAAAACTAATGAATTTTATTTCTTTTGATTGAATTAATAGGTGGATAGAAATAGCAAATACATAACAGATAGGAATTTACACACTAAATACTCTGTTATTAATATTAGTTTCGTGTTAAACCAAAATACAAGACTGGAGCAAAGTTAACTATAGAAAAGTGGAAACGTATTTTGTAGTTTATTGTACTATATAGTTATTCACCATCCGCCGTTCCTAATTTTGAACTATCGACCAAAGGGAAGGCACCCAGTCAACAGCACTTTACCACCCACGCTAAGGGATTGACTGCTTCTGTCATAACGCAAGAAAATATTGAAATACGTGGAACTCTTGTAGCATTGTGGTATTACGCGAATTAGAACTTGTCTTGTCAGCTTCAAAATCGAGAGCACTACCACTGCTATCTTTATAACAAACTCTCTACACAGACTTATGACGCTGGAAGCCGGGTTTTGATAACCGTGGTGGGCAGAGGACAGATAGTCCATTATGTAGCTTTGTGTTTAATTACAAAATAAACAAATAAGCTCATGTTAATTAAATTAGATTAACCATTAAAAGACGTTGAAAGAAGGTAAAATAAAAAAAAGGTAAAATATTTATTAACACCTCAATCAATAATTGTAGAATGAAACTAATTCTCTTTGGATGTATGGATTCAAATAAAATAAAGAAACGATTAATATTACACGTGAAATACAGATAGGTGTTTTTAAAATTATGTATTAACAAAACTACAGCGTATTCTTACTTCTAGATTTCTGTGCATGTGTGTGTGTTGTGTTTCCTTTAGTTTAAAAGGCTTCACCACTTATAAAAATGATGGAATTAGTGATAAACGAACACTAGGCCTTATGATTTTAGTAAAGAACAATGTTAAATAAGAATTAGTACCACTTATAACTGTAAATTACTAATTGTTTGATTATTTTGAACTAAGCACAAAACTACACAATTGACTATCTGTGCTCTGGCCACCACGGATATCGAAATCCGGTTTAAAGTGGTTTGGGTCCTCAGACATACCGCTCTGCCAATGGGGAGGCTAACTGCAAATGGCAGTGAAATTGTGGTCATATAAATACGATTAAATTATGTTAAAATTACAGTTGCTCATATTTATATTTCACCAAAAACACAACCAAATCACGATATATTTTTTTACAGAATTAACAAATTGTAATTCTAAATATTATTTATAGGTGACTTCAGTAGTAAACATCTAGTCATTGGTTATGAACAGACAAACAAAAATGGAAATTATGAGTTACATATTATAAATACATTTAATTAGTGTAAATGATAGTCCGTAAATTTACACGCCCCGGCATGGCCAAGTGGTTAAGACACTCGAGACGTAAGCTGCGGGGCGCTGGTTCAAATCTCGGTCGCACCAAACATCCTCGCCCTTTCAGCCGTGGGAGCGATATAATTTGACGGTTAATCCCACTATTCGCTGGTTAAAGTGGTTGTCCCACAAAATATTTTTAATGGAACTTCACCAGTGACGTAGAAATAGCAACTGTAAATAAAAAGGAAAAATGATGAAAATCGATACTTCAAAAATATTGTATAATAAACAACAAAATCATGTTAAACAATTAATCATAGAAGAAAAAGTTAAATATTTCCTTTTTTTCTATAGACTCAGATAAAGAAAATGAATAAAAATTTTTGGATGAAATTGAAAAAAACGTGTAAATAATAATGTTGAAAAGTAAATAATCAGATATTGTAATGACTAATGTTACTGATAAAACAAATAAAGAAAAAGTTTCATTGTTTTAGAATAAAATGAAAGAAATGACTAAGACAGTCCAAATTCTAAATTTAATAATAAATGGTATGAGTACATAAACGAGAAAATAAATAATAATGATAGATTAAATCTAATATTTCTTATAAATATTAAAGAAAATTATATTATATAAGATAAGCCTCTAAGTCTTAATAATGATAATATTACTCATACAGAAATAATCAAAGTTTTAAATTTTATTTAAAACACTCCACCAAGACTAGATAGCACACAGAACAGCATGTTAAAATTTGAACAAATAAAAAAACGTGCTAATTTGTTTCCTTTATCCTATAAATCATAATAAAAAAATCACAACGCTAGATTTTGGTTTGTTTGGTTTGAATTTCGCGCAAAGCTACACGAGGGCTTTCTGTGCTAGCCATCCTTAATTTAACAGTGTAAGACTAGAGGAAAGACTGTTAGTCATCACCACCCACCGCCAACTATTGGGCTAGTCTTTTTACCAACAAAAAGCGGGATTGGCCTTTACGTTATAACGCTTCCACGGCTGAAAGAGCGAGCAAGTTTGGTGTGACGGGCATTCGAACCCGTGACTCTCAGGTTACAAGTAGAGTGCCTTATCCACCTGGCCATGCCGGGCCCCCGCAGCGCTATATACATGTGATTGGCAGAACACAGGTAGTCCATTGCGTAGCTTTGTATTTAATTACAAACAAACTCCTGACCACTAAATTAGATTAGTCATAGTTCCGTTTAGTCACTAAAAGAACAAAATATGTTTACCAATACCTCAATCAAACTTTGTAGAATTGAATTAATTCTATCTGGATATACAGGTTGAAATGGAAAAAAGGAAATTATTAATCTTACACGTGAAAGTCAGATACAGTACTGTGCAAAAGTGTTGGGACAAGAGAATGTTTTGTCATTCTTTCCAATTTATAGGACTAATTCTTCCATGTTATTACAGAATGTAAATTTCAACATTGTGGTAATGTTGACAACTGAATGAGTCAAATTGATAATACTTATCATTCTTGAGAATTCCCATATACTTGTACCAAGGGCATATAATAAGGGTTCTGCTTAAATTAATGCACTGATCAGAGGTTTGAAATAACTGTCATGATACCCCATGCAGTGTTTTAACTATATAGAAAGAAGCAAGCAAGAAGCTATCATATGATATCGATATACATTAGAAGAAATATATTTAATAGCACTCCTCTACAAATACATGTTGACAGAAACAATGTTTAACACGTATATTAAGTTTTGTTGCCATGATTAGGCCAAAAAAGCACAGAGAATTGTCAGTAGAGCAGAGAGTTTACTTATAAGCTTTATGTGATGCTGGTTGGACTGTCAGACAAATTGCTGCAGACTTGAAATGCTCTTCAAACACTATTAAACACACCTTAAATCGTGACACCGAGACAGGTAAATTTGAAAATATAAAAGATTAATTTATTGATTATTTGGAAGTTAGCACAAAGCTACGCAATGGGCTATCTATCCTCTGACCACCAACAATATTGAAACCCGGTTTCTAACAGTACGAGTCCGCAGACATACCGCTGTGCCACTGGGGGACAATAGGAAAGGAAGAGGCAGAACATCTAAACTCAGTGATACTGATAAATGTTAGGTATATTTGATTATACAGCCTAGAGAACAGAAGAAAGACTGCCACTGACCTAAAGCATAAGATAAACGATCGTGCAACAAATAACAGAAAAGTGTCCAGTTTACAAATCCTTTACTTCGATCTCCAAATATTGTCAAAACTGAAATTTGCTGAAAAAGTACAAAAACTGGACTACTGATGATTGAAAAAGAGTGTTATGGACGGATAAGTCCAATGTTGAAATAGTTGGTTTAAAGCATAGATTGTTAGTCCAGTTGAAGAAAGATACTTACCTCAATGCATAGCACCTACCATGAATCATGGGGGAGGCTGTGTAATGGTTTGAGGATGTTTTTCTACTAAAGGGACAGAATATATTTGTAAAATAGATGGAATAATGGACCAAGGCAAATACGAGCAGATAATGATCTGTCCTGGTACATCCAGTAGTTTAAGTATTAACGGCAAAGGCTTCTACTACCAACAACTTTATGACTACAGACACTCATCCAACCTATGCAGAAAGTACTTGGCTAAGAGAAAATGACTGGAGTCATCCAAATGGTGCAAACAACCTAGATTTAAGCCTAGTTGGCAAATTTGGAATTTGCTACGTCAAAAAATTGACAAAATCAGAATGTACTTCCAAAGAAACTTTATGGGAGTGTGTTAGAGACATTTGGGGTAAAATCCCAGAGGGCACTTGGATTAAATATACTGCAACAATGCCTGATATATTGTCTGCAGTTATTCAAGCAAAAGAAGAACAGAAAATATTAACTGGTTGCTGAATTCAAGCACAAGTTTCTCTTGTATTAAATATGAATGTTGATGATTAATCTGTGATTTACTTTGAATGTATAAATGTATGTCAGCCGTTCTGAGACACATTTTTATTTCAAGTGGATTTCTCGTCATCAAGAATGTTCGTTGAATGTAGCCTGAAATCTAAATTTGATTCTGTCCTAACGCTTTTGCACAGTATTCTAGTTTTTTCCCCTAGATTTCTTATGTCTTATATCTTATTTATGTATTAATTATCTATATATTTAGAATGTTGGAATATTAATCCAAAAGTCCATGGTTCGAGATACGTTGCCGTTTAATATGCCCCCCAGTGGCTCAGTGGTATGTCTATGGACTTGCAACGCTAAAAACCGGGTTTCGATACCAGTGGTGGGCAGAGCACATACAGCCCATTGTGTAGCTGTGTGCTTAATTAAAAAAACAATAAACAACAACAACCGCTCAATATATTGTGCACCTATAGCTGTGAGCATGTTATAAAAGTGAGAGCCAGTCCTTTTAGATTCAAATACCAGACTAAACCTTTATGATAGTGGGTGTTGCTGGCTGCCTTCTTTCCGATCAGTAGTTCAAAATTAAGGGCACCTATGCCTGAGCTCAAGAGGTTTCTCATTCTAACAGCTTATCTCGCTCGCCAATATGGTGTTGTTTGGATTGAAAATTATTAAACACAATTTTAATTCACTAACACTATAAAACTTTCGTTCATATACTCGTCCATCGAATGTATTGTGTTAGACGTTCAGCTCAACTGACTATGGAATGTCTTAACCTTAATATCAGGTTGGTCACAAACTGTTATTGCTTACTTCCTTTCGAGGTGTTACTGAACCTTATCAAGGAATGTGTCACTGGAGAATTACGTAGTCTTGTACTGTGATATTATCTAGTAGAATCAGTTGTGAAAAGTTTAGTAACACTTGGAAGATTTCTTTCATTCTTCATATCTTTAATAATTATTTCTTCTTATTTAGAACTCTCTTTAGTTACAAAAGATAGTGGCGTGTTTGTATTATGTAACCTCATTCTTCACATTTTAATGTAAAAATAAAGGCTAATTTTTCCTTTTTTTTACATTTTGTTCATTTTTTATTTTCTCTTAAAGTCAATCAAGTCAGAAATTCACTTTTAAGTCTTTGTCATATTTATTGTCGTATCCTCAGTTTCTTTTATTACTGCTTTCACCTTAAAAGTTTTCAGTGTACTTGAATACACCGTGTATATATATATATATATATTACGTGCGGGCTTATAGCAAATAATGAAATCTGAGTCTTTGTATGTTTATGTGAATATATTATTACACCAAAGAAGACACATTGGAGATTTTTTATTAATACTCTGTTTTCTGTAAAACACAATAAAAAATCTAACACACTTTTCTGTCAAAAAAGTATAATTAACCTTTTTTGACGATGCATTATATAACATCGCATAATTTTGTTTTTATGAATAGTTATTTTATCATAATAAAGCCAGTGTTTTAAATATATTGTAACTTTTTCTTTATATTTTTTCATTTATTTTTTCTGTATTTTTTCAGCCTTGGGATCCATTAATCAAGTCTAATCTTGATACCATACCCTTCTGTCACACACGTTTAATGGAACCAATAAACAGAGAATGACATCAATCTCTCTTTTTGCCGTTTAATGGGAGCAGAAATAAAAGAAAACCTTCTTGGTATCAACTATATTGGACTTTTTTTTTCTCTGTCACTTCAATAAAGTCCGAAACTTATTATCTTCGTTACTGTTTCTCTACTTGAATGATTTTTATTCCGTTTCTAATTTAAGCGACTTTTACACGCTTTAATTTTGTTATGCTTGGGTGTGGCTTATACTTAGTGAAACGTATAAAGTTTTCTGAGAAAAATCGACCGATTAGTAAGTTGTTTCATGCTCTTGCCTCAAATAATACTTATTTTTGGCTACTGTTATTGATGAGGTCATGATGCAAAGCTGCACTGATGGTATTGGACATACCAGTTAAAAATCATTGTATAAAAATGTTCAGAAATAATTTTCACCACTAGTTGTAAGAACTGATTAAAAACACGATTTAGATTACAATAATAACTAAAATATTACACGTATTGTAGCCCTGATTCTTTATCTCAGCTCTCGCTTTTCGCACTGTTAACAGATCTCTTGAAAATTTATAGATTCACTCATCCCTTTCCGTAATGGTCTATGACAAATCCATACCTGAATGATATATATCTTGTTTCTGATATAAAGAAATCTACTAAATAACTAGCTTGTGAACGAAGCAAATTTTCACAGCTTCAAGGAGTGTAAGAATTGGTAATAACCAATTATAAGGACCGTGTCAATAACTACTACCATTTGAAATTAATAGTTGGCACGTCAGATTTCTTTTACATAAAAATAACGATATTTCTAGTTTTTGTTGGTATATTTATATGTCTGAATAACCCTAATGTTATACAAATTAACATCTTTTCCATGCCAAACTCGCTACCGGTTGTTTGGCGCAGATAGCCAAGTTGCTTTGCACCAATAAAAGTCAAACAACCAAACAACCACTCAAAAGCATTGTTATTCTGTATATTATTACAGCTTTTCATATTTTAACCACAAATAAAAGCTTGATATGACTGTTACTGTTATGACCTGCTGATGAATAGACGGCTAAATGAAAAAAAAACAACCTAAACTTTAAAAGCAGTTTCAGTAAGATTTATGAACATGAGCTTAATATTAATATTTCAAATTTATTATTTTGACGACTTTTGAGTTATTCATGAAAAATATAATAAAAAATACACGCTTTCATTGCTTAGTCTCTAAATCAGCCTTAAAATACGAAAAAAACGAACGCGAAATAAAATTAGAAGAGAAAGATTCGAATCAATATAAATACGAAATCTTTTATAAAACCACACAAAACGACATCTGTATAGTTTCTAATTTAAGGTATTTCGAAATAATAGATCAAGCTCTTATTGTTATTTTCCGTATGAGACTTATTTAAAGTTTACTTTGATCTTAGATTTTTAACTTGTTCTGCATCAAATGCATTACAAATTTAATCTAATAACATAAAAAAGGTATTTGCTGAATATCATTTCACCAAAGGGATACTATTTAGGATAACTTGACTTTGTATCTCATTATTACTACTTTTTATTTATCCTAAAACAATCACTTCATATTAAATATCTGTCCTCCGCTTGGTGAGTCAGTGATAAGTCTGAAGACTGTTATAACTAAGCTTTTTGTGTTTTGTGCTTGTTTTTCTTAATTTCGCGCAAAACTACATGAGGGTTATCTGCGCTAGCTGTCCCTAATTTAACAGTGTACGAGGTCTGTTCAAAAATTACGCGGACTGACGTCATAAAACAAAATGTAATTTATTTAGAAGTTACAGGTCTGGGACCCCTTCAAAGTACTCTCCTCCCCAACGCACACACTTATCCCAACGGTGTTTCCACTTGTTGAAACAGTCATGGTACGCTTCTTTTGTAATCTCCTCCAGCTCCTTCGTCGCATTCGCATTTGAGACGGGAATCGTCTCAAATCTTCTTCCTTTCAAGGGTCTTTTGAGTTTTGGGAACAAGAAAAAATCGCAAGGAGCAAGGTCAGGTGAGTAGGGGGGTGGGGAAGAACAATGATCGAGTGTTTGGCCAAAAACTCACGAGTTCTGAGGGCTGAATTTCGCAGCAACGCGGTGCATCTTCAATTTTTCGGTCAAAATCTCGTAACAAAATCCAACTGATATCCCACACTCTTCAGCAAGCTCCCTGAGAGTCAGACGTCGATTTGCCCGCACCAGGTTGTTGATTTTGTCGACGTGTGGGTCGTCAGTTGACGTGGAAGGACGTCCAGGACGCTCATAATCTTCAATGGACTGTCGACCATCCTTAAAACGTTCATGCCACTTGAAACATGCCGTACGATTCATAGCAACATCACCGTAAGCCGTGTTAAGCATAGCAAAAAGTTTCAGTCGCAGATTTTTCAAGTTTAACACAAAATTTCACAGCAAGTCGTTGCTCCTTCAGATCATTCATTCTGAAATCCGCCAAACGAAAAAATTGCACTTCACTTAAAACCGCGTAGCTAATACACGAATGAAGATATCTGCAATCGGGAAATGGCGTCGTAATCAGCTGATCTGTGCAAACCTAGCGACACCAAGCGGATTACCCTGGAACCAACTGGAGCCGCGCAATTCAAACAGTCCGCGTATTTTTGAACAGCCCTCGTAAGGCTAGAGGGAAGGCGGCTAGTCATTATTACTCACCGCCAACTCTTGGGCTACTCTCTTATCAACGAATAGTAGAATTGATCGTAACATTATAATGCCTCCATGACTGAAAGGGCGAGCAAATTTGGTGTGACGGGGATTCGAACCTGCGATCCTCAGATTACGTACGAGTCGAATACCTTAACCACCTGGCCATGCCGAACCATAAAAAATGTAACCGGCCAAGTCTAATATCTCGAACTTAGAGAACAGTAGTGATTATAGTCTTGTAAGTAGAGGACGTGCAAATGAATGCCTCTAAATGTTGGTTTAATATGTTCTTGTTAGGTTATACAAGGGATACCTGCACATCCGCCGCCAACCCTTGTTGGAACATTATACTCTTGTAGTGTACCCACAGTTTCAAAGTTCAGAGTGTGTGTGTGTGTGTGTGTGGTTTTAGAGGCTGCCAAACATTAAATACTCGGATTCAAAGTACAACGACGCTAACAATTAGTTGATGACCGGTCCGTACCAGGATCGACTATTTGGAATTTCTGAATAAAATTATTTAAGCATTAATGAACACAATATATTAATAGGGCTTCAGTTTCTCTTTATTTCAATTCGCCTAATGTTTCGGATTATTAGTTGGGGTTTGAGTGTCACGAAGGTAAACCAGTAAATTCTTAGCAGATTAATATATTTTAAACATACAAAATAACGTCATATTTAATTCGACATTTCTAGTATTTCACGATCAAACAGCTAACTTCATTGAAATCGTGATTATCTTAACTAACAACATTCACATGTTTTAACAAACTTGATTTTTCATGTTAAATATCGTATAACTGCGTACTATTATTCAAAAAATACACAATATATTTATACGAAGTTTCGAATGCAAATTTTTGCTTCAACGAATTTTGTTCACAATATTATTCAAACAGCCTGATAAACATCCTGTACGGACAAATAAACTTTCTTTTCTTTAAAAGTGATTTCAGTAAAATTCAGATTTACAAAGAAGCCCTTTTTTATTTTCCACCGTCCATATTAGAAAAATATTGTGCTTTACATTTATTCATCCATTCAATGCATTATTCGCCAGTTTCTGACCAAGTCTGAGTTTCTTAGTCGTTGGTTCTTACAGTCTGGAATGAAGTACACTCAGTGTTTGTATCTCTACGCTGTATTTCATGGGAGAATAAACCCCAAAAGTTCATTCATGTAGCAAAAACACAGTATTCCACGTACTGACTGTTTTCACTTTCCTTTTATATGATTAAAAAATAAAACTAAGTAGCAATTATTGTATAATGGTTATATTTTTACATTAGATTTTTAAAATAATGAAATGACAGAATGTCTGTTTCTACCAATAGCGAACAATCATGCCAGAAAGCTTAAATAAAATATCTAAGAGAGAATTGCGTTGCAAGGGAGAAGTGGCCCAGAATGGCCAAGTGTGTTGAGGCGTTCGACTCGTAATACGAGCGTCGCTGGCTCGAATCCCAGTCAAACCAAACATGTTTGCCCTTTCAGCCGTGGGAGCGTTATAATGTTACGGTTAATCCCATTATTCGTTGGTAAAAGAGTAACCCAAGAGTTAACGGTGGGTGGTGATAACTAGCTGTCTTCCCTTTAGTCTTACACTGCTAAATTAGGGACGGCTAGCGCAGATAGCCCTCGAGTAGCTTTGCGCGAAATTCAAAACAAACGTATTCTTATTAATTTATTTAATTCATTTTGCCTTTGCTTTTCATATGATTGTTTGTATTTGGGGGATAAAAATAATCTGTAACAGATCGATCGCTGCTTAAATGCATAAAAATAATCTTGCTAGTTAAATAACTAATTCGAATAATGCGCAAGGAGACATTTATATCAACCATCAAAGTAGTTAGATATCTGCTTCTAAATAACATTTGGTTTATGTATTATGAAAGTATCTGAAGACTGAAATACAAAACCAGATCTAATCAATGCAAAGATGTAAAATATTGGATAAAAAAAAACAATTGATTCACATTAAAGGCTTCCCGTTAGTATAGCTGTAAGTTTATGGATTTACATCACTAAAATAGTACGTTTGATTCCTCTCGCTGGGCACAGCAAACAGCCTGATGTGGCTTTGCTGTAAGAAAACATATACAGATCAAGGAAAACGTCTTTTTTCTAAGGCATTTATCTATTTATTGATACAATTGAATTATTTTAAGAATCTAGGGTCATTTGTTTGATATTTTTGAAGTTAAATACCAAGTTATAAAATGGCAAGTGGTTATTTGTGCTTTGTTCATCACAGGTATCGCAACCCGGTTCCTAGTGTTGTAAGTCCGGAAGCGTATACTACTGTGCCACTGGAGGGCTCCAGGGTCAGAAAATATATTATGCTTATTATAAAACATCTTCTCTTAATGGTTAAAACATATAAAACAAACTCTCACTTATTCTGTATTGGCCCATGAACTTGTTTTTATATTTGTGTGATACTTTTTGAGTGTAATATCACTGAGTGTTTTTTTACCTTCGCACAAAGTAGAGGAAAATATACAGTCGTAAGTAATTCCATTGGCTCAGCATGGTCAGGTGGTTAGGGAGCTCGACTCGTAATCCGAGGGTCGCGGATTCTTATCCCGGTCGCACCAAACATGCTCGCCCTATTAGCCGTGGGGGCGTTATAATGTAGGTCAATCTCACTATTTATTGGTAAAAGAGTAGCCCAAGAATTGACGGTGGGTGGTGATAACTAGCCTTCTTCCCTCTAGTCTTACACTGCTAAATTATGGACGGCTAGCGCAGATCAGATAGCGCGAAATTCAAAAACAAAACAAATTTCAGAAACCAATGAAAATAATGATAGAATACGACACATATAATGGGAAAGTATTAAGAAAATATGATATTATATGCGAACAATACATAACATAAACTTGCTCCCTTTTGCTTAAAGAAAAGTCCTCGGTAAAAACATAAAAGTGTGTGTATTTTCTGATAGAAAAGCCACTTTGAGCTGAGTCGAGCGAGGAGAATCGAACCCCTGATTTAAACAAAAGTCCTCGGTAAAAACAAAGAAGTGTGTGTATTTTCTGATAGAAAAGCCACTTTGAGCTATGTGCTGAGTCGAGCGAGGAGAATCGAACCCCTGATTTAAACAAAAGTCCTCGGTAAAAACAAAGAAGTGTGTGTATTTTCTGATAGAAAAGCCACTTTGAGCTATGTGCTGAGTCGAGCGAGGAGAATCGAACCCCTGATTTTAGCGTTCTAAATCTAAAGACTTACCGCTGTACCAGAGGGGAACAGATAAAAAAGAATAGATCGTACCTTTTAACAAGAGAGAAAATAATAGTAACAACTATATTTAATACATTTTAAAAAGAATAAAATTGTAATATGTTAAAGCTACTAACTGAAAACCTGAGGTATGACAGTATCATGGTCACAAAGAAAACCATGAGATCTAAAGGAAGAGGACTAAATTGCATTTGTTTGTTGTTGTTTTTTCAAACTGATGTGCAAATTACATTCAGTAATAAAACATTCTTTTTAACTTTCTAGAATGTTCGATGTGCTAACATTCCATTAGAAAGTAACACAATACGTGTCTGTTGTTTTTTCAGCGCAAAGCTTTACAAAGGGCTATCTGCACTTTGTCCAGCGATGGCCAACCAACTCTGAGTTTTAGCCTTGCAAGTCTGGAAACTTACCACGGGTCGCCACAATACGTGTTTTACTTTTCTAATGATCTATTATGTTTTTATTGCACTTTCTCGTCTCTCTTTCCTCTAAATATTTTATTACGAAATTTTCTGGAAATTGCTTCAACTGAAGTTAATAATTTTGTTTGAATTTTTAAACTTATCTTTGTTTTCTCGATTTCTCTTATTTGATATTATGACGTGTGTTCATTACTTAATTATATCATAACGTGATGAATATTTAAAGCGGTTGATGAGAAACAATATTCTGATATAATACACATGCTTAGTCAACCCAAGGCTCGTTTCAAGTTAGATTGTTTTCGTGTGAAAGAATACAGTCTGGGGTAACATTTGACAATGGAAGTGGAAAATACTATGTTTCAAGTTAATAACACTAAGCTAACATTTGAAAATAAATTGTTTGTTTGTTTTTGAATTTCGCACAAAGCTACTCGAGGGCAATCTGTGCTAACCGTCCCTAATTTAGCAGTGTAATACTAGAGGGAAGGCAGCTAGTCATCACCACCCCCCGCCAACTCTTGGGGTACTCTTTTATTAACGGATAGTGGGATTGACCGTCACATTGTAACGCCCCCACGGCTGAAATGGAGAGCATGTTTGGCGCGACGGGGATGAGAACCCGCGACCCTCAGGTTTCGAGTCGCACGCCTAACACGCTTGGCCATGCCGGACCTTGAAAATAGATGTAGCAATTATTATGTTTCAAGTTAATAACACTAAGCTAACATTTGATGATGGAAGTGGCAAATATTATGTTCCAAGTTAATAACACTAAGCTAACATTTGATGATGGAAGTGGCAAATATTATGTTCCAAGTTAATAAAATTAATGTATTAAAAATCTTTGCCTTGATTACAATGAGAAACCATTTTTTTGTGATTATGGAACTGGCAAAACGTGTGTTTTAAGTCGTTGAGACTAAAATATTACGATTTTTTTCGCTTGAATGAAATAACAAAACATTTTTGCCAATAGAACTGTAAAGTCAGAAATAAACTTTCCTAAAGAACTAAAACTTAGCATATGAAAATTTCAAAACCAAACACAACAAAACAGATCGGAACACAAGTATCAAACTTCTGTTTACCTCAACGGCAATTACACCCCAATTTAAACCTGAGTATGACAAAAACAGTACATGCTTTGTTTTGAAATGTTATAACTAAAACTACTCAGACGGAGAGACGATGACTTTTGTATCTGATAGAATCTTTTAACTCAATCAGTTTTTTCAGGATTTCGCGAAATCTAAACAAGGGTTATTTGTGCATAGCTATCTCTCATTTGGAACTAATGGGTGAATGACAGAAGGAAGCTATTGAATAGCACCCGCCACCTACTGTTCAGTTGCTCTTTATTAGTGCGATTTGACCAATCGTTTAGCGTACTTATAGGAATAAAGTACTTGTTGTATTTTTCGTCATAGATCGCGAACTATGGTTACTAGAATTAGCAATAACAGGTTACGACCAGTCCTCACACACTCAAACATTAAACACTTTTAAAACGAACAGACGAATCCCTTCCAGTCAGTAAGAACTGCACCAGAAGTAACCTTATTAACAGCTGTCTTTATCACTTATAGACTCATCAACTCACGACCACAACAAAGCCACAATATAAAAATTTATTTATTAAGAGTTGAAGCTCACACAAAACACGTCAACTTTAATTAAAACGAGGGAAAAGGAATTCGCCAGTTTTTACTCCAAATAAATCTATAATTTCCTTAATTGAGTTCAGAAACAAGACGCAGGAAAGAACATTTTTAATAGGTGTTTTTTAACTTTGAGAAATTTGTGAAATCACGCGAATAACATACACTTTAGAAAATTCATTAGTTCTTATGAGTTCTAAGACACACAAATAAACACACAACGTCATTATCGTCTACACGGTAATTATCAGCGGCCTGTGAAGCCCAACGTAATAATTACCAGCAACGTAATAAGTGACAGTAATTTGTTAGTTTTTTAGTACATTTACTTAAGATCAATGAAACTGATGAAATAAATTGCAATAACCGGTAGGGGATTTCCTATCGTAAAAGGGACAAGCTGCTGACTAGTCTTAATCGTGCTTAGCCTGTAAATTCGATAGTTTACGGTTCGAGTCTCGTTACCACAAAAACGCAGTTCGAATTTTTGGAGTCATAACTGCGTTAAAAGAGTGACAGTTGAATGCTACTATTCCGTCAGAAAGAGTAGCCCAACAGGTGGCGGTGCCTACTGTTTGCCTTCCCTCTATCGTTATAAAACTAGGAACGACAATGCGCAGATAATTTTCGAATAGTTTTGAGCAAAAACTCCACATAAACAAACATCATCGTAAAGCCTTGGCCTTAAGATTGGTAACACTGACTAGATAGATAATTGATTGCTGCCGTATGGGATTTTTTTGAAAAACGCAGCTAAGAATGTAACGGCTACTTATAAGAATTCCATCGCATGTCACGTATTCATTCTCCGGAAATAACTTTGATACAAGAAACGACTGCTGTCTGGATTTTGGTTACATACAGAACCAACAGTAAAATAGGAAGTAAGTCGAAATCGAAACTTTTACAGACTTAAGCAAAAACAAAAAAAACAACAAAAAAACGTAATTTGTTAAGCTTCTTTACCATCATTCAAAAGCAATAAAAATAACATAAAGAAACATCAGTTATTTATAACAGCTTTAAACATATATAAGTGCCTCGTGTAAGCCCTCAAATAGAGATCTAGATGACAGATCTGGTGAGAGGGATGCCTTATATGGTTGACAGTGAGTTCCCTAACTGCATTGTGAATAGTAGGGTGCTGATAACTGGTTGTTTACCTTCAAAGTTGTTATTTAAAACTAAGAACGATGGCAAATATCCTTACATTGATAAAACAATAAAAATATCAACTGAGCAGATATGAGTCATATAACTACGTCTGTTTCAGCAATACAACGAACAAACGAACAAATTTGTTTTGAATTTCGTGCAAACTGCTCAAGGGCTATCTCGCTAGCTGTCCCTAGTTTAGCAGTGTAAAACAAGAGGGAAGGCAACTAGTCATCGTCAACCACCGCCAACTCTTGGGCTACTCTTTTACCAACGAATAGTGGGATTGACCGTGACATTATAATGCCCCCACGACTGAAAGGGCGAGCATGTTTGGAACCCGCGACCTTTAGATAACGAGTCGAATGCCTTTACCACCAGGGGGCACAATGCTTATTTGCTGGAGAAAAAGAAAGAAACATTGGAAATATATATTTTTCTATCTCACGATGGGGAAGAAACAATAAGCTTTTCAACGAGATAATATCTCATGAAGTGATACATTATGCTCTGAATAGAACGTGGGGGTCATAGTTAGTCGTGGGTCATTGTTACAAAAAAACGCAATCTACACTTTGGAGCCATGGGCGCGTTATAAGAGTGACGGTTAAATATTTGCATTAGATTAAGCAAAAGTAATGAGCTACTTAATAAGTACTTTCTTCATCTCAAAACGAAAAATGACTACGTGCAGATAGTTTTTTATGCTGCTTTTCTTGAAATTCTTTGGTAAATCAACAAAACAAAGTTTTTTTATGGAGTTTAATTTCAAATGATAGAGCAGATTTCCGTAAAAGGTAGGCCCAGCATGGCCAGGTGGTCAAGGTACTCGACTCGTAATCCGAGGATCGCGGGTTCCAATCCCCGTCTCACCAACATTCGCCCTTTAAGCCGTAAGGGCTTTATAATGTGACAATCAATCCTACTATTCGTTGGTAAAAGAGTAGCTCAAGAGTTGGCGGTGGGTGGTGATGACTAGCTGCCTTCCCTCTAGTCTTGCACTGCTAAATTAGGGATGACTAGTGCAGATAGCCCTCGTGAAGCCATGCGCAAAATTCAAAACAAACTAAACCTATCCGTAGAATGTAAATTTTGTAAAAATAATAATTAAGAAAATTCTGTTAAGAAGTGTGTTTTCACCTATCACAACAAAACCTTACCAAAGCATATATAATGATAAAATATAACATCAAATTATTGTAGGTTTATTGTGTCTACCATTATACTTTCCTATAGTATGATGGCATTTTGTGGTCATGTGTACATTATTCTGTGGTTACTTATCAATACCCGTTTGCTTCATATCATTTTCGGAAAGTCGAATAATTTGATACTCCATAACAATTGGAAAATGACGAGGCATGACTCTACAACAGGAGTGGCCAAACTTACTTAACGTAAGAGCCACATACGATAAACTTCAGATGTTTGAGAGCCGCAAGACATGAACAAATATTACACACACGATTTTATTGTTACGCGAACATTTTGTAACAAATTTTTATATAAATATTAATACATGTACGTAATAATATTTTTAAACGGTTTTTTAAACTGTCAATTTGTATTAGTGCATGTATATATACCAAATGTTTTCAAAATACTGGCTTGTTATTGTTGTAACTATATTGAGCATATTTAACAGAGTAATGAAATATGGAAACATCTTAGAAAAATATGCAAATTTGCATTACATTAACATTAAATGAGACTTCCATAAATAAAAGGGGTAAAAGCAGATATTTCTAATGATCATTATTTGTCTTAGTAAATATCTGGTCAAAACATGGAGGAAAATATGTAAAACAATATACCGATATTTTAATCAGATACCACCTTACAGAATCTTAGTCTGATCATAACATTTTTATGTCAAAAAACAGATATTGATACAATTATCAGGATATTTACTGCTAGTAGAGGTCTTGTGAGCTTCCATCTTGGAAATTCTGGCTGATATCTTGTCAAGGCTGTACAACTTAGCTCCATCAGGTATTGATTTGTAAGGACTGCACAATGCTTCGACTTCACAAACTTCATCACAGAGTACAGTGACTCACAGCAGTATGTTGTGCTGAAAATTGAAATGAGTCACACACTGGTTTTCTTCAGTTAAGGATATTTTATTTCTGGAACTTGCTTCTAGAACTCAGTACAGAATGGGATTTATGGATCATCTTTAGACTCAGATTCTCCTGTAGTTCTATTAGTTCCATTTCCACAGCAGATGATTCTGTAGCCAGAGGTTCGAGAATTGGACAACCATCACTGATCCCACCAACCATGAATGGATTTACAAAAAGGCGAAGCAGAGTTTTTGCTTATGCAAGTCCTCAAACTTGTCTCGGAAATTATCAAGCAGTCCTTGTAATATATCTTAGTATTCTTCCAGTTTGAGGTCTTCCTAGCATCTTCATACTTGAAGTATTTGGCCCAGGTGTTCACGATGAATAATGCAATGAAAAGGAAGAAATTCTGGAAAGCTGGAATTACTTTTTAAAAGTGCAATCAATCCTGCATTTTCCCCACCATTGCAGGTGCTCCATCTGTTGCAACACTAATAAGATTATTCAATGGAATATCAGCATTTCTTAAGGTTCTGTCAAGCGTATTTTTAATGTCATCACCATGAGTTGTTTCCTTTAGTGCCACTAAGTGCAACATCTCTTCTTTAACAGTTACATCAGATTAAATATAACAAACAAATACCGCCAGTTGTGGGTTACTTTGTATGTCTGTAGATGCGTCAAGGGCTAAGCTGAATGCAAGGGAATTCTTTAAATCATTTTGCATTTTGCCTGCAACATCAGCACTTAGCTGGGAGATACGGCTTTCTCTAGTGTTGCGTGAAGCTGGTGTTTGTGTTATTAGTCGCTGAAGTTTTGTGATATTTGGATCTAACACTGCAACAACTTCATCTATATTCTTCTTAACAAATTCACCATCAGAATATAGGCGTTTAGCACAAGCAATATTCCATGATATAAAAAATATCTTCAGTCATTGTATCAACTTTCTTACTGAACGTTTTCAACAGTGTCTGCTGACTATTTAGTGACGATTTTAACACAGTTAACTTGTCTTTCCGAAATTCTGATTTAGGTGGATAATCAGACGAAAAATGTTTATAATTTGTTTCATAGTGGCGTTTCAAGCTACTGGCTTTGTAGTGACTGAGTAACACATTGCAGATAAGACACAAAGGTTTACCTTCTTTAACAGTGAATGCAAAATCTTCCTCTCATTCTGGCTTAAAATTTCTGTTTTCATCTTCATACTTTTGCTTCTTGCAATTTGATGACACCATCTTCCATCACTAAATTTTCACAAACACTTTTGAAAAAAATAAAGTGAAAATAAGAAATAATAAGTTCCAACACGCGCAACGCAATCAAACTCTACAGCACTCAGCATCACACTAAAATTCCGCCAATTTCACTGTCCGCAACACAGCCACACAAGCCACAGTCACGTGATCGCAAGCCATGTCCACTAAAACTAACATTGTCATTATCGGCTTGTACGATTATTGACTCTCCAGCACAATTCCTCTGTAATCCTTGCTGATCCGAAATTTCTTAAACCCCCACTCAAACCTAGCTTTAAAATTACGATTTGAATTCTGAAATATATTTACTCACCATGAATATTAAACTTACATTTTAATCCAGTGCACTCTCAATTTATACTCGGTAAATAATTGTAAAGCTTGAAACTTTATTTACCTTTTATATTAATTGTGATGCAAAAATGGAGCTCAGCCAACTTATTTCTGCGCATTATATGTCAAAAAGCCGCATGTGGCTCGTGAGATGCGGTTTGGCCACCCCTGCTTCACAACAACTACAGCGAAATTATATAAGCAAAGCGTTTATCAGTTTAGAAAATGATTGTACCAAAACACTTTGTATACAAACAGGCGTGTATGTGTGTTTGTCCGATTATACATTACCTTCTCTATAACGTCTCGGTAATTTATGCAATAACTACTACATGCATGTAGACAATAACGTCAATATAGAACAGAATGCAAATATTTCGGCCAAGATTATATTAATTGAAGAAAATCCTAATTTATTGTTTGATGAAATCTCTGTACATATCAAGATACTGAATAAATATTAAGCTGTATAACAATCCTGTCTCCACAAGAAAAGACATCACAAGATGCCAGATTGTGATGTATTTAATTGCAACCTGATTGTAGAGGAACGTAGTAAACAACAGGTTATTTCTTTGGCAAATACAGCTTTCAAGTTCATCTTCTATCAACTCAATCGGATCGTGGTTCGGTTGTTATTGCCAACAATGATTAGGTATATTCTGGTATCCATTCTCTCTTTTAAAAATTTAAATGTTCTATCCATTGTCACGAAAACAGTTCCTACTTTTAGTCACCTCCTGCAGGTTGTACAGTCAGAATAACATAGTCAGAGTCAAGTATTTCTTGTTGGCTCTTCGGTATATCTACTTTAACTAATAGAAAAGACAGAAACATAACTCAGTAGAAAATATCACGCGTTTCTAGTTCATGATCCACATCACGCACGCTATGCACTATTGAGGTCTTATATGATTCACAGCGCGCACCCTAAGCACCATTGAGGCCTTGTATGATCCATAGCACTCTAAGCACCATTGAGGCTTTCTGTTCCTACTTGCATCCAAAATAAAAGATTTTAAAACTCGTTACTACTACCATATTACTTTTTTGCAATGTTCCTTCTAAGGTATGAACGTATATCATTGAATTTTAACCACTATCGAGAAAACTGACCAATTGGATACAATCTAACATTTTTCATGCTTTACAGAACTGTTTAATCAGTTTTTTTTATCTCGATTTGGCGACCGCTGTTTTGACTATTAACAGAAATGATTTTGATAAAGACTGTTACTAGCGGGTTACCCACTTTCAAGCCTACTTTGAAAACAGGAAAAATTCTTGTCCTTTTCCTTTGTCTTTCTTATAACAACAACATGACTAAATCTCTTAACTTAGAGCGCTAAAACAATTACTTGACACATCCTGCAATTAGCTCACGTGCACATACGAAAAGGCACCACGTAGTTACTGAAAATTATTCTTTTTTCCATTTTTCAATTCTTTTTATATACATATTTGAAAGAATATGATAATATTTAATTTTCATGGCGAGACACTTTCCAAACCCCAAAATATTCTTCAGCTTTCTGATAGACTCTTTTCCAAAGCAACAACACTGTGTTTTACACCTACGTTCTTTGTATTAGGAACTGACTTTTGATAAAAAATTATATTGATAAGCGTCTATAAAATCTTAAAATAACTTACACCAGATCTAGTTGAGTAATTCAAAAATATAAGAAGTAATGTAATAGTTTACTTGCGACATCGTAACTCCCAAAATGGCGGACAGACGTTAACTTATGAATGAGATAAAGTTTATGTTTTAATTACTTGCTGTATAATTATAAATGTATATATTAACAGATCCAATAACGCATATCATATTTCATTATGTCGGCCTGTTTGGAAGAATAAACAGGCATAGTTTGAGCGTATCTTGTCTGCATATTACAAGATTTGTATTAGAAACAAATGTATTCTATTCAACATTCGAACGAAATCAGCATTTAGTTATTTACATCATGATAGCAAAATACCAGTTATTATTAGCTACATCAGATATGTGTTGTTTGTATGGTGTTGGAAGGAACAGAAAACGGTTGTGCTGACAGTGAAATCCCAGACAACATAACATAGATGAAACATGAGTACAGTATTATACATTCCTTGCCTTTGATCGACATATGCAATAGCGACCATACATTGGATGACCAACTGACTTTGCATTAAAGGAGCGGGCGTTTGATCCCACAAGCCGTAACTATTCCGTAGTAGATTAATGCTATGCTCATAATGGAACAGGATATAGTTTCCAATGTATGGGAGAAGTTTCTAAGTACAGGACTTTTGGCATTTGATTTAATAAGTACCGACAGTTACATTAAGAAATAGTATTTCAAATCTATGAGGACGTAGGAAACAACAGAAGAAGTCTTATACAGTTCTCTGTAAAAATAGTTCAGTTCTTTTCTGTAGTTTGTTTGATTCACATTAAAGTGTTTGTATTTTCTCTTCAAGTCTCTTTAATGGTAGTAATAATCAGAATAGACCAGAATGCACTTCACATTGCGCAAACAATCATTACGTAATCTCGAAAGCAGAGTCCGAAATGACTTTACGTAAGGATCTCCATTTTTTAACCTTTATTATACTCACAGTTTGTTTTTTAATTTCGTGCAAAGCTACTCGAGGGCTATCTACGCTAGCCATCCCTAATTCAGCAGTGTAAGACTAGAGGGAAGGCAGCTAGTCATCACCATCCACTGCCAACTCTTGGGCTACTCTTTTACCAACAAATAATGGAATTGACAGTCACATTATAACACCCCCACGGCTGAAAGGGCGAGAATGTTTGGTGCGACCGGGATTCGAACCCTCGGATTACGAGTCGAACGCCTTAATACGCTTGGTCATGCCGGGCCTATACTCACAGACCCAACAACATATCTGAATTTTACCGCTATTATTAAATTATTTGGATGATCTGTTCGATGTTTCTTTGATTCTTTCTTGACATACCGAATCTCTTCAGTTCATAATTTTATATCGAGGACATATTTTTTTGCCATCACGGAAACGTAGATGAACAACAAATAAATAAACTTCTTTTTTTTTAAATTATTATTTTTTGTTTATTCTTGATATAGCCTTACTTTTGAGTATGAAGACATTATTATTCTTATCACAGTCAAGGTATGATTCCCAGAAGCTGGAGATGAACCCATTTCCACCAAAGAACATCTCTGTGTTATGACCATTGAAGCTTTCACGTTCAAGACTCTGATTACTGATTTAGACACAAGAAACATCAATAACTAAAACTTCTACGTCCCGGTTATCTATAGAATAGCCTATGGAAAAGTGCACTCGTGTACTTCAGAATGACTCCCTTATGGAAAGAACAGCACGCCTCCAACAATGCGCTTTACTGAACAATTTTCGCATGTGTTTTGGAATACCAGGTACTCCATGAAGCGTAGAATTATAAGTTGTTTTTTTTTACAAAATTACATCTTTCTGTACACACATAAACTATGTCGTTTTTTCCTTATACCTTTGGGTTAAAACAAAACTTTTTATTGTATTACTGTCATCAGCGCGTGCACAATATGTCTTTTTACAATGGTTCATGAAATAGTATATTCCAGGTTAATTCGACCCATCCTGTTGTTCTTGACTCGGTAGGCTGTTTCTAACATATTAAACATATTTGTTATAAGTGATCTAAAAACCACACCAGAATATCGAAAATTTTGCAAAATAACACATTTTAGAAAATAAAATATGTAGAATATGTGCAAAAGGCATGATTTTCCAGTTGATAAAGTGTTATTATGAACATTTTTAACATTGTGGACGTTTTTCGGTTTAACTAATTCACACAAAAGTGCCGTTTATCCTTATTAAAGTATTTAAAAACATGTGGAGAAGCAGATAAGTTTTAATGATAATATAACTGATGCGGAAATGTCCTTCAGGCTTCAGTAGTCTGTTTGTTTGTTTTCAAATTTCGTGCAAAGCTACACGAGGGCTATTTGTGCTAGCCGTCTCTAATTGAGCAGTGTAAAACTAAAGGGAAGGCAACTAGTCATCACCACCCACCACCAACTCTTGGGCTATTCTTTTACCAACGAGTAATGGGATTGACAGTCAATTTATAACGCCTCAACAGCTGAAAGGACGAGCATGTTTAGTGTGATGGTCTTCGGCGGCAAGACTTAGGGATTATAACTTTAACTATTGGATTTAAGTACGCTCGGGGGGCAGCGCACAGGAAGCTTATTGTGTAATTTGTTTTGCGCTAAGTAAATGAGAGAGAATGAATTTATATATAACTACATTTATAACTATTATGAAGCTTGTGTTCATAATTGTACAGCATGCAAAAGTACACATATTTTTGTATAAGTGTAATTTGTTTTTTGAAAAGCTCTTCTAAATGGAAATTTGTACGTAAAGTATTAATATTTTAAATTTTTATTTGATTTAACGTGTTTATTAAATTTGTGGGTTCACTTTTAAAGGTGTTTCATGACTAGCAGACAGTTATTGTCCTACGAAACTGTATAAACAGATAGACATAAAATAAATTCACGATATATTAATTTTTTCGTATATAAGAGAAGATATGACGTTGTGGCTAGGTATAAAAGAGACAAGAGACTAGTTGGCTATAAACGAAATATAGAAGACATGTTATATCCATATGGGCACCTTAAAAACTTTCACAAGGCTGGTTCCTCTACCTGAATGTATAAGAAATGAAACATATGATGTGTGGTTATTACATGTATAACATATATATGATTAACTAACATAGCTTTCAAAAAAAGGAAACTGATAAAACTACCTAAATAAAGGTCAATGATTCATAGCATTTTGAAGCAACATTAATACCAAGTTGAGGGTAAGAAAACCGGAATATTGTCTTGGTCTTTCTTTTCACTTGGATAACCTGCTGTATCCTGATTCTACTTCGGAGAGACCGAATGATGACCGTGTAAACTATTGATCTTCCAGGAACACCAAGCAATCATTTTTCACAATGGTCATTTATCACCTGTCTTTTTTTTTTCTTCTACTTCTGGCTGCACGAGACTTCTGGTGCTCTCCATTCCATGCTGATAAAGTACAAAGCAATCAAATTAGAGTACTTTATATAACACGGGTCCATCTCTTCTCCTGTCAGTCAGGGGGAGGGTGGGATGAAACGCTAGGCGAATATAGGTGAGACGTCCGTGCGCGAGAGAAAATAACTAGTGAAAAATGAAGGCTTGGATACGGTTAACATTGTAGTTGATAACATATTTTAAGGCAGACCAGTATAAGAGAATAGCTTCCACCATCTAACTAGCTACAATAATGTTACATTTCTTGTCATTTGGGTTCCTTGATAGATTATATAATTTATATTTCACGGATAACTTGTACCACACAG
Source organism: Tachypleus tridentatus (assembly GCF_004210375.1). Lineage (NCBI taxonomy): Eukaryota > Metazoa > Arthropoda > Merostomata > Xiphosura > Limulidae > Tachypleus > Tachypleus tridentatus. The sequence continues at coordinate 149,676,553 of NC_134825.1, read as the reverse complement.
GCAAGGCAACTTAATAAAATAGGATTGTCGCCATATTTCTCATAACAGCAAACGTGCACTGTCATGCTCTGAATACTTTTATCCAATTTCCCTTCTCACATGGTTTTACCGTGGTAACATGCCTTTAAAGTCCGTTGTTGGGTATTAAAAGGATAACAACGGAAGACACTGAGTCTGGTAATGGCCGATAGACCTGAAGAATGTAGGTTATTACAGAGGAATTTCATCACGTTAATGTTAAGGGAGAAATCCATCAAGGAGAAAATTCTTATAGGACGTAAAATCAAGTCAATGTTTGTTTTGCTACTGCATTGTATATGATGTGATATCCATTTGTTATCCATAAATATTCATCCAAAAGATCATTCACTCACCTTGAACCATTAGCTCAGGAATTTAAATCGAAACACAAACCAAATGGTTCATACTGAAACATATAGTACCCATACGTAGTTGCTTAGCGGTATTCTCGACAGCTTATATTGTTAAAACCCAAGGTTCGATACCGCGTTGGTCACACCAACTAGTATGTTGCATAGATTTTGCTTGAAAAAGAAAAAAACCCAACGAGAATATGTTTTTAAAAAAAACGCATGATGCCCAAAAAATTTTGCTTTATGTATCTCTTTTTTTCTGCTTATTGCAATAGTTCTGGTATTCTCTTAATTTAATATTTGTAATCAAATTTTTTAAAGTTAGTTTTTGGTAAATTTCGACTTGGAAAATTTATGTCTACCCATTATCACTGCACTGAATGAAATTAGGCTTAAAACATTCTTTATATCTATACATTAATAAGTCACAACCAAGCAAACTCATGTGATGTAATTAAATTTTTATCAGAAAGCCTCGAGTAAAATACTTTTTTGAGTATAATTTCTCATGATACTTATCGAGGTGCAAAATACATTTATATCTTTCTTTTTCCTCGATAATTGGTGACTCATCATATGACCAACTTATGAGATCTAGTATGGTTCACAAACTATGACATTTATTATGAAACCATTCATTAAATGTAGAGTATGGCTTGGTTTATCTAAATCGTATTTGATTCATAAATTTCACATGATTTATCTAAATCTGACACCAAATAGGAATCATAAACGGATTTACGTGATGAAATCTTCTTTACATTAAGCACTTGTACTTTTGTTTCCAAGTAATTGTTTATACAAGTGGTTTAGGAGATTAATTACGAAACGTCTTAACAGTTTTAATTTATTCTAATGCAGGTTGAAAGTGGATTTTGGAAGAGCATCATTAACTATTCTGTCTGGTATAAGTGATTGTTGTGTATTTCTGTCTCTTCATTTCCTCTTGATTTATTGGACAAAGACTTACTGCATGTGATAGCGCTGCTGTTAGTGTGTAATGTATAATCCAACAGAGATGTTTCACAACCACGTCTCGTCACGGCTGTGAACACGGTATCTGTATCACTAATGAAAACCAAAATCTCTATATCCTAGGCCTAACGCCGCTTCTCTTTAGGTTTCCACGTCACGACGTGAAATTTACATCTCATCGCACGTATTATAAAATGTAATTGTTTAATCACAACAATTATTATCTAAGGGCGACGAGTTATTCTAGTTTCTCTAAAATCAGTTGCCACAAAGTAAACTTTAAACTTCGTTGTAGTTGTATTTTCTTCTAGATTCAGCTTTCAGTGTTGATTATTCTAGAAAATCGAATGACTTTCATTTAATTCTACAGCAAATCGAATGTGGAAGAAACACGTAAACAAGTCGACTTGTATATAAATGTACACTTTTTAGTTGTGATTTCATATTCTTATTTTAGTCACAACAACATTTTCCTGACGCTAATTGATATAGATTAATATTTATAATTAAGAGAAATTAGTGATTTACATATTCTATTATAATAATAATAACCTTGTTAATATATTTTATAGCGTGGCGCTTTAAATGATAAACAGTAGTCGACTACAAAGTACAGTTTTTTTGAATTTATGGAATAATATTCATACCATAACATTCCATTCTGGTGAGATACTGTTGCATGACTTGAATACCCTCTCCTATTATCCATCACACAGTGTACGGTTAAATTTAATTTGGAAGGCGTTCTCTTGTTTGTGTTTTCAACTATTTTTCACAGAGGGCGACATAGTCGTTAATTCTAGTGGCATAAGTCCCAACCAGACATTTATCTCCATCAAATTCATTTCTTTGCTCATTTAAAGATGGAACAATTTCCTGGTACACGTCGCTTCAATATTTACGAGAAAAAAAAAGACAACGTTTGTTCAAAGAGTTATAATTTGAATGATTTCAGAGGATAAAATCAAAAATTAATATTTTAAAACAAATATATTAATTCATAGTTTATGTAAAAATTACAACATCAGTTTGTTTGTTTTTGAATTTCACTCAAAGCTACACGAGAGTTACCAGCGCTAGCCGTCCATAATTTTGCAGTGCAAGACTAGAGAGAAGGGAGCTAGTTATCACTACGCACCGCCAACTCTTGGGCTACTCTTATACCAACGAATAGTGTGATTGACCTTCACATAATAACATCCACACGGCTGAGAGGGCGAGAATGTTTAGTGCGACCGGGATTCGAACCCGCGACCCTCAGATTACGAGTTGAACGCCTTAACTTATCTGGTCATGACGGGTCTTGCAACATCAGTGTGAAACAAATGTTATAATAAAACCAAAATAAAAACCATTAATGAAATATTAATAATCTTTCTTCTAAATACATGCACAAATGATTTAGCTCTGTGTTCAAAGCTTTAAAATAAATTAGCTGAAAGTGACAGGACACGTCTAACAGCCTATAATTAGAATCATGTATAGTGGCCACCGAGGACAGCGGTATAACAAGAGTCGTGAATATACAAATAGATATAATTTATATACATACAGTAACCTCCGGTTTTCCCAGAACTGTTCATAAGCAGCTGAATTATTCGTGTTTAAACCCAGAGTCATATTCAGTGATGGAATTAGAAATAATGAAATATTGTAGTCTTCCAGCTTCCTGGAACATGCGTTTCGTGCCATGAATACTTAGTGTACATTTTACACAAATAATGGCACAAAATTGATGACGAATCAAAAAATGTACTTTGTTATAGGCGAGGGACACAGAGAAATCAATATAATACACCTAATTTGTTCGGTTTTGGAAAAAATGAAAAATTTTACGTAGATTCAAGGAAAAGAATAATCATAAAAAAATAACCCTTTTCGTTGACACTCACTCAGCCATCTCGAAAGCGAAGCGAGTTTCGTAGAGTAATAATTATGAAAAGTAAATGACCCCTTGTTGAAACTCTCCGAAGAGATATAGAAAAGTAAAATTAAATATAAATTACTATCTTTATGAAACCGAAGTGGTTTTGTGAAGTAGCACCCATAAAGCCTGATGCATACAACACTAAAGAAGTGTCTATAATTTTCTACATGAACAATAAGTAATTGATAATAAATACTTAACGTATCAAAAATGTACGCAGACTACTCCAACCGCATTCTCTAGGCTCCTGTAATCTTCGATAAAGAGAGTCGCACAGAATCGAAACGTTAACTACTTTTTTATATAAATTATAAATACCACTAACTGCGTAACTATTAAATGCTCTTGTTACCTGTTTTTTTTCCAGTTTTCGGGTAATAGAGTTATCAGTAGCCATTGGTTTATGCAGTTAATTCATATTGAATAACAAAGAAATAAACAGTAGACAGGTTACTTTCATACTGGAAAAGAAATAAATAAACAGTAGACAGGTTACTTCATACTGGAAAAGAAAGAAACAAACAATAGACAGGTTTAATTCATACTGGAAAAGAAATAAATAAATAATAGACAGGTTTAATTCATACTGAAAAAGAAACAAACAAACAATAGACAGGTTTAATTCATACTGGAAAGGAAAAAAAACAATAGACAGGTTTACTTCATACTGGAAAAGAAAGAAACAAACAATAGACAGGTTTACTACATACTAGAAAAGAAAGAAACAAACAATAGACAGGTTTAATTCATAGTGGAAAAGAAAGAAACAAACAATAGAAAGGTTTAATTCATACTGGAAAAGAAAGAAACAAACAATAGACAGGTTTACTTCATGCTGGAAAAGAAAGAAACAATAGACAGGTTTAATTCATACTGGAAAAGAAACAAACAATAGACAGGTTTAATTCATACTGGAAAAAACAAATAATAGGCAGGTTTAATTCATACTGGAAAAGAAACAAACAATAGACAGGTTTAATTCATACTGGAAAAAAAAACAAATAAACAATAAACAGGTTTAATTCATACTGGAAAAGAAAGAAACAAACAATAGACAGGTTTACTTCATACTGGAAAAGAAAGAAACAATAGACAGGTTTAATTCATACTGGAAAAGAAAAAAACAATAGACAGGTTTAATTCATACTGGAAAGGAAAGAAACAATAAACAGGTTTACTTCATACTGGAAAAGAAAGAAACAATAGACAGGTTTAATTCATACTGGAAAAGAAAAAAACAATAGACAGGTTTAATTCATACTGGAAAGGAAAGAAACAATAAACAGGTTTAATTCATACTGGAAAAGAAAGAAACAAACAATAGACAGGTTTAATTCATACTGGAAAAGAAACAAACAAACAATAGACAGGTTTACTTCATACTGGAAAAGAAAGAAACAAACAATAGGCAGGTTTAATTCATACTGGAAAAGAAACAAACAATAGACAGGTTTAATTCATACTGGAAAAGAAAGAAACAAACAATAGACAGGTTTAATTCATACGGGAAAAGAAACAAACAAACAACAGACAGGTTTACTTCATACTGGAAAAGAAAGAAACAAACAATAGGCAGGTTTAATTCATACTGGAAAAGAAACAAACAATAGACAGGTTTAATTCATACTGGAAAAGAAACAAACAAACAAACAATAAACAGGTTTAATTCATACTGGAAAAGAAAGAAAGAAACAAACAAACAATAAACAGGTTTAATTCATACTGGAAAAGAAAGAAACAAACAATAGACAGGTTTACTTCATACTGGAAAAGAAAGAAAGAAACAATAAACAGGTTTAATTCATACTGGAAAAGAAAGAAACAAACAATAGACAGGTTTAATTCATACTGGAAAAGAAATAAATAAATAATAGACAGGTTTACTTCATACTGGAAAAGAAAGAAACAAACAATAGACAGGTTTAATTCATACTGGAAAGGAAAGAAACAATAAACAGGTTTAATTCATACTGGAAAAGAAAGAAACAAACAATAGACAGGTTTAATTCATACTGGAAAAGAAACAAACAAACAATAGACAGGTTTACTTCATACTGGAAAAGAAAGAAACAAACAATAGGCAGGTTTAATTCATACTGGAAAAGAAACAAACAATAGACAGGTTTAATTCATACTGGAAAAGAAAGAAACAAACAATAGACAGGTTTAATTCATACGGGAAAAGAAACAAACAAACAACAGACAGGTTTACTTCATACTGGAAAAGAAAGAAACAAACAATAGGCAGGTTTAATTCATACTGGAAAAGAAACAAACAATAGACAGGTTTAATTCATACTGGAAAAGAAACAAACAAACAAACAATAAACAGGTTTAATTCATACTGGAAAAGAAAGAAAGAAACAAACAAACAATAAACAGGTTTAATTCATACTGGAAAAGAAAGAAACAAACAATAGACAGGTTTACTTCATACTGGAAAAGAAAGAAAGAAACAATAAACAGGTTTAATTCATACTGGAAAAGAAAGAAACAAACAATAGACAGGTTTAATTCATACTGGAAAAGAAATAAATAAATAATAGACAGGTTTAATTCATACTGAAAAAGAAACAAACAAACAATAGACAAGTTTAATTCATACTGGAAAAGAAACAAACAAACAATAGACAGGTTTACTTCATACTGGAAAAGAAAGAAACAAACAATAGGCAGGTTTAATTTTCATACTGGAAAAGAAACAAACAATAGACAGGTTTAATTCATACTGGAAAAGAAAGAAACAAACAAACAATAAACAGGTTTAATTCATACTGGAAAAGAAAGAAAGAAACAAACAAACAATAAACAGGTTTAATTCATACTGGAAAAGAAAGAAACAAACAATAGACAGGTTTACTTCATACTGGAAAAGAAAGAAACAAACAATAGACAGGTTTACTTCATACTGGAAAAAACAAACAATAGACAGGTTTAATTCATACTGGAAAAAAAACAAATAAACAATAAACAGGTTTAATTCATACTGGAAAAGAAACAAACAAACAATAGACAGGTTTAATTCATACTGGAAAAGAAACAAACAAACAATAGACAGGTTTACTTCATACTGGAAAAGAAAGAAACAAACAATAGGCAGGTTTAATTCATACTGGAAAAGAAACAAACAATAGACAGGTTTAATTCATACTGGAAAAGAAACAAACAAACAAACAATAAACAGGTTTAATTCATACTGGAAAAGAAAGAAAGAAACAAACAAACAATAAACAGGTTTAATTCATACTGGAAAAGAAAGAAACAAACAATAGACAGGCTTACTTCATACTGGAAAAGAAAGAAAGAAACAATAAACAGGTTTAATTCATACTGGAAAAGAAAGAAACAAACAATAGACAGGTTTAATTCATACTGGAAAAGAAATAAATAAATAATAGACAGGTTTAATTCATACTGAAAAAGAAACAAACGAACAATAGACAAGTTTAATTCATACTGGAAAAGAAACAAACAAACAATAGACAGGTTTACTTCATACTGGAAAAGAAAGAAACAAACAATAGGCAGGTTTAATTTTCATACTGGAAAAGAAACAAACAATAGACAGGTTTAATTCATACTGGAAAAGAAACAAACAAACAAACAATAAACAGGTTTAATTCATACTGGAAAAGAAAGAAAGAAACAAACAAACCATAAACAGGTTTAATTCATACTGGAAAAGAAAGAAACAAACAATAGACAGGTTTACTTCATACTGGAAAAGAAAGAAACAAACAATAGACCGGTTTACTTCATACTGGAAAAAACAAACAATAGACAGGTTTAATTCATACTGGAAAAAAAACAAATAAACAATAAACAGGTTTAATTCATACTGGAAAAGAAACAAACAAACAATAGACAGGTTTAATTCATACTGGAAAAAAAAGAAACAAACAATAGACAGGTTTAATTCATACTAGAAAAGAAAGAAAGAAACAATAGACAGGTTTAATTCATACTGAAAAAGAAACAAACAAACAATAGACAAGTTTAATTCATACTGGAAAAGAAAAAAACAAACAATAGACAGGTTTACTTCATACTGGAAAAGAAACAAACAATAGACAGGTTTAATTCATACTGGAAAAAAAACAAATAAACAATAAACAGGTTTACTTCATACTGGAAAAGAAAGAAAGAAACAATAAACAGGTTTAATTCATACTGGAAAAGAAAGAAACAAACAATAGACAGGTTTAATTCATACTGGAAAAGAAATAAATAAATAATAGACAGGTTTAATTCATACTGAAAAAGAAACAAACAAACAATAGACAGGTTTAATTCATACTGGAAAGGAAACAAACAATAGACAGGTTTAATTCATACTGGAAAAGAAAGAAACAAACAATAGACAGGTTTAATTCATACTGGAAAAGAAAGAAACAAACAATAGACAGGTTTAATTCATACTGGAAAAGAAAGAAACAAACAATAGACAGGTTTACTTCATACAGGAAAAGAAAGAAACAAACAATAGGCAGGTTTAATTCATACTGGAAAAGAAACAAACAATAGACAGGTTTAATTCATACTGGAAAAAAAACAACAAATAAACAATAAACAGGTTTACTTCATACTGGAAAAGAAAGAAAGAAACAATAAACAGGTTTAATTCATACTGGAAAAGAAAGAAACAAACAATAGACAGGTTTAATTCATACTGGAAAAGAAATAAATAAATAATAGACAGGTTTAATTCCTACTGAAAAAGAAACAAACAAACAATAGACAAGTTTAATTCATACTGGAAAAGAAACAAACAAACAATAGACAGGTTTACTTCATACTGGAAAAGAAAGAAACAAACAATAGGCAGGTTTAATTCATACTGGAAAAGAAACAAACAATAGACAGATTTAATTCATACTGGAAAAGAAACAAACAAACAAACAATAAACAGGTTTAATTCATACTCGAAAAAAACAAATAAACAATAAACAGGTTTAATTCATACTGGAAAAGAAAGAAACAAAGAATAGACAGGTTTACTTCATACTGGAAAAGAAAGAAACAAACAATAGACAGGTTTACTTCATACTGGAAAAAACAAACAATAGACAGGTTTAATTCATACTGAAAAAAAAACAAATAAACAATAGACAGGTTTAATTCATACTGGAAAAAAAAAGAAACAAACAATAGACAGGTTTAATTCATACTAGAAAAGAAAGAAAGAAACAATAGACAGGTTTAATTCATACTGAAAAAGAAACAAACAAACAATAGACAAGTTTAATTCATACTGGAAAAGAAACAAACAAACAATAGACAGGTTTACTTCATACTGGAAAAGAAAGAAACAAACAATAGGCAGGTTTAATTCATACTGGAAAAGAAACAAACAATAGACAGGTTTAATTCATATTGGAAAAGAAACAAACAAACAAACAATAAACAGGATTAATTCATGCTGGAAAAGAAAGAAACAAACAATAGACAAGTTAATTCGTATTTTATAACAAAGAGACAAACAATAGACAAATTAATCATATTTGATAACAAAGAAGCAAGCAATAGTCCGGTTTAAATAATGCTGTTCTCATAAGAAGATGCTGATTTTATCCAGTTTTATAGTTAGCATTTGTATAAAGTTCGTTTCATTGTTTATCCTATAGTATTGTTTGATATTTTGATGAAAACATTGTTTATCTAATACTACTCCCATTTCCAAACTGTTTTCAACTGTTGTGAACATAACACAAATTTGTGTAAACATGTTTGTTAAGAAAACATTACTTCAATGAGTTTTAGACGGTTTTTTTTGGATTATTTATGAATACAAGAAAAACTATTTTGAAACACATTTTTAGGAAAACATTACTTCATGCGTTATTAGATTTATTTCAAATAATGTAGACTGTCTGTGAAGGTAAAACAAGAGAAACGTTAAAAATACTATATAGTATATCTAGTAATCAAATTAGTATTTGTTTTTATTCATCTTCTCGGATTAAAGAAATAACACTTCTATTTACGAATTAAATTAGGAACGAACTTTTTTGATAAGCAATATTAATAATGCACATATTTCTAACTTTCTTCAGTAAAACATGTTTACTAATCACATTACGAGCTATACACTCCTCACTGCACTTTTTAAAGTATACAAAAAGTATAGTTTTTTTACTATTAAACTGTGGACATCTCTATTCGTACTAAACTGTTGGGACGGGGAATAATGATTAGCGAGTGTAAATGTGAAACGGAAGGTTTGAGGTTCGAAATGCGTTATAGAGTTGTACACTTTCAGTTGTGGAAGAGCAATAGTTGTAATATCTAATTTTCATATTCGATTAAAAGTCAGCAAGTGTTGCTAACTGGTTTTCCTACCTCGTTAGTCCTAAATCAGAGACGGCTGTATCTAAACATGAGTGATCTTTGGTTTGGTCGGTTTAGATTATTTCTGATTATTCTTAATATATTCCTGCATCTTTATGTATTAAGTTCCTAAGTCTGATGCATAGACATACTTTTATTCAAGCTCCAGAATAACCGTTTTACCGTACAACTTACTAATAAAAACTTCAGTACGTATTTAAAACTCGTGTTATGATAGGTGGTAGCTCAGTATCAAAATCACGAATTTTCTTGTAAGGATTCGTAAAAGCGATATATGAAGATAGAACGAAAATATCAAATTCCGTAAGAGTGTGCTTAACTTTTTGTGGCAGGCATTCAGTATAAGATACGTAGCATGTAGTGTGCATTTTTGGCAAAATTAAAAAAGAGATGTGGAAATCGACATTTTTTTATATGCTCAGTAGACATAAATCACGTAGTTTCAACTGTGCTTTACAACATTAATAGCTACATTTTTACACGACATTCATGGATGTTAAAGAATATCGAATACCACATAATAAACAGAGAACTATGGGTCCTTGTATAATATTAAATTGTGTGAAATATTCATTCCTAAATATATTTCCAGTTCAACCATTCTTGTACAATGTCTGTCAAGCCATAAAAGTAATGATAGCGAACGTAAAGGTTTCGGCGGGCATCTGGTAGGGATAAGATTTTTCATAATATTTAGTACCAGGTTCCGCAGATCACTGACATCTAACGTCTATTACCCGTTTTTCATCTGGAGCAGTTCCCCAGAACTTTCAGGCTAAACAGAGCGTTTGATATATGCAAAATTACAAACCGTTTTCAGACGTCTCTGGAGTTTATGGTTTATCTAAATCATCAAATAGTACAAAGCAAACGACGTAACTTATGGCGCTGCACTTTCCGGATTAAGATTACGAGTCGGAGCCACACAGGGCTGAAACGAACATCAAACTGAACACTTTCTTGGTATGTTCATCTCGTGGAAACATTAGCTTCGTAAAGAGGGCCGTAACGCAAAAGTAGATAATGGGACACGCACAAGTAATCATTGTGGCTACTTCAAGATGAAACATCGAAATTATAAGGAACATGTCATCAGCTTGATTCAGTATAAATGTGCACCCATTTCCTGTTCGCTTCTTTGTTTTTCTTTCTATCGGTAAAATAATTTTGTAATCGTGTAATAATTCATGTAATCTTAAGTATATATTTATCCAGGTCCTGACTGACTAGATTTGAGCGTGTTTAACGATAACAGTTGTAATAAACGTAAATAATTGGTCAACATTCTTGGTATAGTCTTCTGTTATTTAACATAATTCTTATGCACTTTTTACATCTTTGGGTCATTCCCTTTGACATCTCGTGCTTTTTGGATTACAAGGGTTTTAACAAACATATCAAGTTATTCCATAAGAACCATTTGTTGATATTTTTAACAATCTGTTTCAATACAACAGAGCTGGGAATTAATCTACGATTAATTAGCGTTGAATATATAGACCTCCGGGCATACTTCTTTGCTGAAAAAATTAACTCATTTCTCCTTTTGGCTTGCTCAAAGTAGTTTTAACATAACACGTCCTGATGGTCTGTCCACACTTAATCAACATGCGCCTTCTGTTGATTTCCAGAATAATGGTTTAGTTTACACTCCAGACACCATATGTAGAGTAGTATTATCACATATCTCCTATCACTTTGTAAAAAATAGTTTTAAATTACTCGCCGCGTAGACTGAACACAATGATTTGAATAAAACCTCATGTTACTTTATTGAAAGTAGCTTTAACGACGCCCGGATAACCCGGAGCAAATGTGTACTATTCGAGCCAGTTGATATTAGAAGTCAAACCACAAACACCAGAGTACACACTTTGAAACTTATGGTTGACAAAAAACAGATAGTATCTTCTACCTAGAAGTATCTATCTCTACCTGTTACAAAAGAGACAGTATCTTCTTCCTAGAAGTATCTATCTCTACCTGTTACAAAAACAGATAGTATCTTCTACCTAGAAGTATCTATCTCTACTTGTTCTAAATTATGTTTTTTGATGCTGCTCTTTTCAGAAATTGATCAATGATTGCCCAAGATTTAGTCCACTTTTGTATTAAACTAATACCAAACACTTGTATTATAATCTGGTATTAACTCAATAGTAATTAGATGTTAACACTACTAGGAAGTATAACTTTATATTAAAATAACCCAGTATTTATAGTAAAATGTGATATTGACATTACAAAGTAAATTCCAACATTATTAGTGCTACAACCTGATACTAACACCAACTTTTAGTAGTTATACAACTGTCATAGTTTCTCCTTCAACCTGATACATGATACCTTCTATTAGTATTACAACCTGATACTGATACCTTCTATTAGTATTACAACCTGATACATGATACCTTCTATTAGTACTGCAACCTGATACTGATACCCTCTGCTAGTGTTGCAACCTGATACATAATACCTTCTGCTAGTACTGCAACCTGATACTGATACCCTCTGCTAGCAATACAACCTGATACTGATACCTTCTGCTAGTAATACAACCTGATACTCATATCTTCAGCTAGCATTAAACTGATACTACCTTCTGCTAGTATTAAAACTGATACTAATATATTCAGCTAGTATTAAACTGATGTCTTCAGCTGGTAAAACAACCTAATACTAATATCTTTGTTACTGCTATAACTGGATATTAATACCTACTGCTAGTATTACAACCTGATACTCATATCTTCAGCCAGTATTAAAACTGACATCTTCAACTAGTTAAACAACCTTATACTAATACCTTCTGCTAGTATTACAACCTAATACTCATATTTTCAGCCAGTATTACAACCTGGTATTAATACCTACTGTTAGCATTAGAACCTGATACTAATATCTTTAGCTGGTATTAAAACTGATATCTTCAGCTAGTAAAATAACCTGATACTAATATCTTTGCTACTGCTACAACTGGATACTATTACCTTCTACTGGTATTTCAACTGATACAAATACTTTCTGCTAATACTACAACCTGATACTAGCACCTTTCTGCTAGTACTACAAACTGTTACTAGCACCTTTCGCTAGTACTACAACCTGATACTAGTACCTTTCGCTAGTTCTACAACCTGATACTAGCACCTTTCGCTAGTTCTACAACCTGATACTAGTACCTTTCGCTAGTTCTACAACCTGATACTAGCACCTTTCGATAGTACTTCAACATGGTAATGACATACGAGACAAATGCTGTACTATGGTGTTTCTATTCTCGAACTTCTTATTTTCCCTTCTTTGTTCAGTTCTATAACACATTATTTATATCAGCCAATATGTTTTAGTCAACTATTTATTCATCAATTTATTTCAATCTCTGTCTCTGTATTTAAACTAGTTACAACAAGTAAGAGACAAATCTCAGAGTTACGGTACGAGTGAAGCGAATACTAATAACATCATATATTCAGAATATTACACTAAGTTGTTGTGCAGTGACACGAGAGTTTTGTTCCAGATAATAAATCCATATTTATGAGGAAGCCAGGAAGAGTGAGGCTCATTCAGTATTACTGTAAGATTAGGTAACTTACACTAATAGCTCACAACAGCGGCGGGCGCCATTACAGATAATCAAAACCATAAAAGCTAAAATAAGTAAACAAGATATTATACGGCTTCTTATAATAAATCATCAACAAACGTAGAGACACAGATAAATAAGATAAGACATTAATGTAGAGCGGACCTTCGTGAAACCCTCTTTCTAGCCACGATTATGGCTGATCGTACCCGTTAGAGTCTGCAAGGATTTATATAATTAATCACTTAAATGAGTAACAGCTCATCAGCAATATTATCTTAGGTGTTGGTTATCAGCTTTAGTTCATCTGTTTACGTTGCACTGAATACGTAATTTTGCGTTGTTTAATTATTTTCGGAACTGCTGCAATCGGCAAACTATGGTGTCAACGAACAAACGAACTCATTATGTGTAATCTTAATAAACAGCGAGCCGAAAAGATTATAATAGTAAGAAAATTTCTTTATCTGCTTCTGTAGCTTACGGCATTAAGTTTTCATTTGAATAAATCCGGGTTGATGTTGACCTATTAACTATTATTCAAATATTTCATTCTCTTTCTAGTCGAACATCTGAATAAATGTTTCCAAGGACCCAATTTCTTTTCCTTACTTAGTGAGTTTGTTTTCTTTAAATTTCGCACAAAGCTACTCGAGGGCTATCTGTGCTAGCCGTCCCTAATTTAGTAGTGTAAAACTAGAGGGAAGGCAGCTAGTCATCACCACCACCGCAAACTCTTGGGCAACTCTTTTACCAACGAATAGTGGGATTGACCGTCACATTATAACGCACTCATGGCTGAAAGGGCGAGCATGTTTGGCGCGACGGAAATGCGAATCCGCGACCCTCAGATTACGAGTCGCACGCCTTAACACGCTTGGCCATGACGGGCCACTTAGTTCTTGCACTATGATAAACACGACCGGGCTACTTTACGGAGATCAAACTTTGTTGTTTTTTAATTCTTAAAAAAAAGCGACCCCTTACAGAAAAGCGCACACTTTTGACCATAAATACAAGATTAAACACGCATATCAGAAAGATTGTCTTCATAAATAACGGACCTAGTATGAATAGCAAAATATTTAAGATTTTTCCTCTCATGGAAAAGCTAACCGTATTGGTATCTTTGTTATTTCCAGAACCGGAGAAGATAAGATAACAGTGTGGTAAACTGGCCCATAATTTGGAGCTTAAAAAGTAAATATTGAGATAAGGAATTACTACTAGTAGTAAGACAGGTGACATTTGGTTGAATTACTACTAGTAGTAAGACAGGTGACATTTGGTTGAATTACTAATAGAAGCAAGAGAGGTAACATTTGGTTGAATTACTACTAGTAGTAAGAGAGGTGATATTTGGTTGAATTACTACTAGTAGTAAGAGAGGTGACATTTGGTTGAATTACTACTAGTAGTAAGACAGGTGACATTTGGTTGAATTACTACTAGTAGTAAGACAGGTGACATTTGGTTGAATTACTACTAGTAGTAAGAGAGGTGACATTTGGTTGAATTACTACTACTAGTAAGAGAGGTGACATTTGGTTGAATTACTACTAGTAGTAAGAGAGGTGACATTTGGTTGAAATACTACTAGTAGTAAGAGAGGTGACATTTGGTTGAATTACTACTAATAGTAAGAGAGGTGACATTTGGTTGAATTACTACTAGTAGTAAGAGAGGTGACATTTGGTTGAATTACTACTACTAGTAAGAGAGGTGACATTTGGTTGAATTACTACTAGTAGTAAGAGAGGTGACATTTGGTTGAATTACTACTAGTAGTAAGAGAGGTGACATTTGGTTGAATTACTACTAGTAGTAAGAGAGGTGACATTTGGTTGAATTACTACTAGTAGTAAGAGAGGTGACATTTGGTTGAATTACTACTAGTAGTAAGAGAGGTGACATTTGGTTGAATTACTACTAGTAGTAAGAGAGGTGACATTTGGTTGAATTACTACTAGTAGTAAGAGAGGTGACATTTGGTTGAATTACTACTAATAGTAAGAGAGGTGACATTTGGTTGAATTACTACTAGTAGTAAGAGAGGTGACATTTGGTTGAATTACTACTAGTAGTAAGAGAGGTGACATTTGGTTGAATTACTACTAGTAGTAAGAGAGGTGACATTTGGTTGAATTACTACTACTAGTAAGAGAGGTGACATTTGGTTGAATTACTACTAGTAGTAAGAGAGGTGACATTTGGTTGAATTACTACTAGTAGTAAGAGAGGTGACATTTGGTTGAATTTACTACTAGTAGTAAGAGAGGTGACATTTGGTTGAATTACTACTAGTAGTAAGAGAGGTGACATTTGGTTGAATTACTACTACTAGTAAGAGAGGTGACATTTGGTTGAATTACTACTACAAGTAAGAGAGGTGACATTTGGTTGAATTACTACTAGAAGCAAGAGAGAGGTGACATTTGGTACTGAAAGGTACATTTGGTTGAAATACTACTAGAAGCAAGAGAGAAGACATTTGGTTGAAATACTATAAAAAGCAAGAGAGGGGACATTTGGTTGAATTACTACTAGTAGCAAGAGAGGTGACATTTGGTTGAATTACTACTACTAGTAAATAAGGTGACATTTGGATGAATTACTACTAGAAGCAAGAGAGGTGACATTTGGTTGAATTACTACTAGAAGCAAGAGAGGTGACATTTGGTTGAATTACTACTAAAAGAAAGAGAGGTGACATTTGGTTGAATTACTACTAGTAGCAAGAGAGGTGACATTTGGTTGAATTACTACTACTAGTAAGAGAGGTGACATTTGGTTGAATTACTACTAATAGTAAGAGAGGTGACATTTGGTTGAATTACTACTAGAAGCAAGAGAGGTGACATTTGGTTGAATTACTACTAGAAGCAAGAGAGGTGACATTTGGTTGAATTACTACTAAAAGAAAAAGAGGTGACATTTGGTTGAATTACTACTAGTAGCAAGAGAGGTGACATTTGGTTGAATTACTACTAGTAAGAGAGGTGACATTTGGTTGAATTACTACTAGTAGTAAAGAGGTGACATTTGGTTGAATTACTACTAGAAGCAAGAGAGGTGACATTTGGTTGAATTACTACTAGAAGTAAGAGAGGTGACATTTGGTTGAATTACTACTAGAAGCAAGAGAGGTGACATTTGGTTGAATTACTACTAGAAGTAAGAGAGGTGACATTTGGTTGAATTACTACTAGAAGTAAGAGAGGTGACATTTGGTTGAATTACTACTAGTAGCAAGAGAGGTGACATTTGGTTGAATTACTACTAGAAGCAAAGAGAGGTGACATTTGGTTGAATTACTACTAGTAGCAAGAGAGGTGACATTTGGTTGAATTACTACTAGTAGTAAGAGAGGTGACATTTGGTTGAATTACTACTAGAAGTGACATTTGGTTGAAAGAGAGGTGACATTTGGTTGAATTACTACTAGTAGTAAGAGAGGTGACATTTGGTTGAATTACTACTAGAAGTAAGAGAGGTGACATTTGGTTGAATTACTACTAGTAGTAAGAGAGGTGACATTTGGTTGAATTACTACTAGTAGTAAGAGAGGTGACATTTGGTTGAATTACTACTAGTAGTAAGAGAGGTGACATTTGGTTGAATTACTACTAGTAGTAAGAGAGGTGACATTTGGTTGAATTACTACTAGAAGCAAGAGAGGTGACATTTGGTTGAATTACTACTAGAAGTAAGAGAGGTGACATTTGGTTGAATTACTACTAGAAGTAAGAGAGGTGACATTTGGTTGAATTACTACTAGTAGTAAGAGAGGTGACATTTGGTTGAATTACTACTAGTAGCAAGAGAGGTGACATTTGGTTGAATTACTACTAGTAGTAAGAGAGGTGACATTTGGTTGAATTACTACTAGTAGTAAGAGAGGTGACATTTGGTTGAATTACTACTAGTAGTAAGAGAGGTGACATTTGGTTGAATTACTACTAGTAGAGAAGTGAGGTGATTATTTGGGTGAATTTTACTACTAGTAGTAAGAGAGGTGACATTTGGTTGAATTACTACTAGTAGTAAGAGAGGTGACATTTGGTTGAATTACTACTAGTAGTAAGAGAGGTGACATTTGGTTGAATTACTACTAGTAGTAAGAGAGGTGACATTTGGTTGAATTACTACTAGTAGTAAGAGAGGTGACATTTGGTTGAATTACTACTAGTAGCAAGAGAGGTGACATTTGGTTGAATTACTACTAGTAGTAAGAGAGGTGACATTTGGTTGAATTACTACTAGTAGTAAGAGAGGTGACATTTGGTTGAATTACTACTAGTAGTAAGAGAGGTGACATTTGGTTGAATTACTACTAGTAGTAAGAGAGGTGACATTTGGTTGAATTACTACTAGTAGTAAGAGAGGTGACATTTGGTTGAATTACTACTAGTAGTAAGAGAGGTGACATTTGGTGAATTATTTGGTAAGAGAGGTGATTTGGTTGATTACTACTAGTAGTAAGAGAGGTGACATTTGGTTGAATTACTACTAGAAGTAAGAGAGGTGACATTTGGTTGAATTACTACTAGTAGTAAGAGAGGTGACATTTGGTTGAATTACTACTAGTAGTAAGAGAGGTGACATTTGGTTGAATTACTACTAGAAGTAAGAGAGGTGACATTTGGTTGAATTACTACTAGTAGTAAGAGAGGTGACATTTGGTTGAATTACTACTAGAAGCAAGAGAGGTGACATTTGGTTGAATTACTACTAGAAGCAAGAGAGGTGACATTTGGTTGAATTACTACTAGAAGCAAGAGAGGTGACATTTGGTTGAATTACTACTAGTAGCAAGAGAGGTGACATTTGGTTGAATTACTACTACTAGTAAAGAGAGGTGACATTTGGTTGAATTACTACTAGAAGCAAGAGAGGTGACATTTGGTTGAATTACTACTAGAAGCAAGAGAGGTGACATTTGGTTGAATTACTACTAGAAGCAAGAGAGGTGACATTTGGTTGAATTACTACTAGTAAGAGAGGTGACAGAATTACTACTAAGCAAGAGAGGTGACATTTGGTTGAATTACTACTAGTAGTAAGAGAGGTGACATTTGGTTGAATTACTACTAGTAGTAAGAGAGGTGACATTTGGTTGAATTACTACTAGAAGTAAGAGAGGTGACATTTGGTTGAATTACTACTAGAAGCAAGAGAGGTGACATTTGGTTGAATTACTACTAGAAGCAAGAGAGGTGACATTTGGTTGAATTACTACTAGTAGCAAGAGAGGTGACATTTGGTTGAATTACTACTAGTAGCAAGAGAGGTGACATTTGGTTGAATTACTACTAGTAGTAAGAGAGGTGACATTTGGTTGAATTACTACTAGTAGTAAGAGAGGTGACATTTGGTTGAATTACTACTAGTAAGAGAGGTGACATTTGGTTGAATTACTACTAGAAGTAAGAGAGGTGACATTTGGTTGAATTACTACTAGAAGCAAGAGAGGTGACATTTGGTTGAATTACTACTAGAAGTAAGAGAGGTGACATTTGGTTGAATTACTACTAGAAGCAAGAGAGGTGACATTTGGTTGAATTACTACTAGTAGTAAGAGAGGTGACATTTGGTTGAATTACTACTAGAAGCAAGAGAGGTGACATTTGGTTGAATTACTACTAGTAGCAAAGAGAGTGACATTTGGTTGAATTACTACTAGTAGTAAGAGAGGTGACATTTGGTTGAATTACTACTAGAAGAAAGAGAGGTGACATTTGGTTGAATTACTACTAGTAGTAAGAGAGGTGACATTTGGTTGAATTACTACTAGAAGTAAGAGAGGTGACATTTGGTTGAATTACTACTAGTAGTAAGAGAGGTGACATTTGGTTGAATTACTACTAGAAGTAAGAGAGGTGACATTTGGAATTACTACTAGAAGCAAGAGAGGTGACATTTGGTTGAATTACTACTAGTAGTAAGAGAGGTGACATTTGGTTGAATTACTACTAGTAGTAAGAGAGGTGACATTTGGTTGAATTACTACTAGAAGTAAAAGAGGTGACATTTGGTTGAATTACTACTAGTAGTAAGAGAGGTGACATTTGGTTGAATTACTACTAGTGACAGAATTACTACTAAGAGAGGTGACATTTGGTTGAATTACTACTAATACTAGTAAGAGAGGTGACATTTGGTTGAATTACTACTAGAAGTAAGAGAGGTGACATTTGGTTGAATTACTACTAGTAGTAAGAGAGGTGACATTTGGTTGAATTACTACTAGAAGCAAGAGAGGTGACATTTGGTTGAATTACTACTAGAAGAGAGGTGAATTTGGAGAGAGCAAGAGAGGTGACATTTGGTTGAATTACTACTATTAGTAAGAGAGGTGACATTTGGTTGAATTACTACTAGAAGTAAGAGAGGTGACATTTGGTTGAATTACTACTAGTAGTAAGAGAGGTGACATTTGGTTGAATTACTACTAGAAGTAAGAGAGGTGACATTTGGTTGAATTACTACTAGAAGTAAGAGAGGTGACATTTGGTTGAATTACTACTAGAAGTAAGAGAGGTGACATTTGGTTGAATTACTACTACTAGTAAGAGAGGTGACATTTGGTTGAATTACTACTAGAAGCAAGAGAGGTGACATTTGGTTGAATTACTACTAGTAGTAAGAGAGGTGACATTTGGTTGAATTACTACTAGAAGTAAGAGAGGTGACATTTGGTTGAATTACTACTAGTAGTAAGAGAGGTGACATTTGGTTGAATTACTACTAGAAGCAAGAGAGGTGACATTTGGTTGAATTACTACTAGAAGTAAGAGAGGTGACATTTGGTTGAATTACTACATTTGGTTGAATTACTACTAGTAAGAGAGGTGACATTTGGTTGAATTACTACTAGTAGTAAGAGAGGTGACATTTGGTTGAATTACTACTAGTAGCAAGAGAGGTGACATTTGGTTGAATTACTACTAGTAGTAAGAGAGGTGACATTTGGTTGAATTACTACTAGTAGTAAGAGAGGTGACATTTGGTTGAATTACTACTAGAAGCAAGAGAGGTGACATTTGGTTGAATTACTACTACTAGTAAGAGAGGTGACATTTGGTTGAATTACTACTAGAAGTAAGAGAGGTGACATTTGGTTGAATTACTACTAGTAGTAAGAGAGGTGACATTTGGTTGAATTACTACTAGAAGTAAGAAAGGTGACATTTGGTTGAATTACTACTAGAAGTAAGAGAGGTGACATTTGGTTGAATTACTACTAGTAGTAAGAGAGGTGACATTTGGTTGAATTACTACTATAGTAAGAGAGGTGACATTTGGTTGAATTACTACTAGTAGTAAGAGAGGTGACATTTGGTTGAATTACTACTAGAAGTAAGAGAGGTGACATTTGGTTGAATTACTACTAGAAGTAAGAGAGGTGACATTTGGTTGAATTACTACTAGAAGTAAGAGAGGTGACATTTGGTTGAATTACTACTAGAAGTAAGAGAGGTGACATTTGGTTGAATTACTACTAGTAGTAAGAGAGGTGACATTTGGTTGAATTACTACTAGAAGCAAGAGAGGTGACATTTGGTTGAATTACTACTAGTAGTAAGAGAGGTGACATTTGGTTGAATTACTACTAGAAGTAAGAGAGGTGACATTTGGTTGAATTACTACTAGAAGCAAGAGAGGTGACATTTGGTTGAATTACTACTAGAAGCAAGAGAGGTGACATTTGGTTGAATTACTACTAGAAGCAAGAGAGGTGACATTTGGTTGAATTACTACTAGAAGCAAGAGAGGTGACATTTGGTTGAATTACTACTAGAAGTAAGAGAGGTGACATTTGGTTGAATTACTACTAGAAGCAAGAGAGGTGACATTTGGTTGAATTACTACTAGAAGCAAGAGAGGTGACATTTGGTTGAATTACTACTAAGTAAGAGAGGTGACATTTGGTTGAATTACTACTAGTAGCAAGAGAGGTGACATTTGGTTGAATTACTACTAGTAGTAAGAGAGGTGACATTTGGTTGAATTACTACTAGTAGTAAGAGAGGTGACATTTGGTTGAATTACTACTAGAAGTAAGAGAGGTGACATTTGGTTGAATTACTACTAGAAGCAAGAGAGGTGACATTTGGTTGAATTACTACTAGAAGTAAGAGAGGTGACATTTGGTTGAATTACTACTAGTAGTAAGAGAGGTGACATTTGGTTGAATTACTACTAGAAGCAAGAGAGGTGACATTTGGTTGAATTACTACTAGAAGTAAGAGAGGTGACATTTGGTTGAATTACTACTAGTAGTAAGAGAGGTGACATTTGGTTGAATTACTACTAGAAGCAAGAGAGGTGACATTTGGTTGAATTACTACTAGAAGCAAGAGAGGTGACATTTGGTTGAATTACTACTAGAAGCAAGAGAGGTGACATTTGGTTGAATTACTACTAGTAGTAAGAGAGGTGACATTTGGTTGAATTACTACTAGAAGTAAGAGAGGTGACATTTGGTTGAATTACTACTAGTAGTAAGAGAGGTGACATTTGGTTGAATTACTACTAGAAGCAAGAGAGGTGACATTTGGTTGAATTACTACTAGAAGTAAAGAGAGGTGACATTTGGTTGAATTACTACTAGAAGCAAGAGAGGTGACATTTGGTTGAATTACTACTAGTAGTAAGAGAGGTGACATTTGGTTGAATTACTACTAGAAGTAAGAGAGGTGACATTTGGTTGAATTACTACTAGTAAGTGACAGTAAGAGAGGTGACATTTGGTTGAATTACTACTAGAAGCAAGAGAGGTGACATTTGGTTGAATTACTACTAGAAGTAAGAGAGGTGACATTTGGTTGAATTACTACTAGAAGCAAGAGAGGTGACATTTGGTTGAATTACTACTAGAAGTAAGAGAGGTGACATTTGGTTGAATTACTACTAGAAGTAAGAGAGGTGACATTTGGTTGAATTACTACTAGAAGTAAGAGAGGTGACATTTGGTTGAATTACTACTAGAAGTAAGAGAGGTGACATTTGGTTGAATTACTACTAGAAGCAAGAGAGGTGACATTTGGTTGAATTACTACTAGAAGCAAGAGAGGTGACATTTGGTTGAATTACTACTAGAAGTAAGAGAGGTGACATTTGGTTGAATTACTACTAGAAGCAAGAGAGGTGACATTTGGTTGAATTACTACTAGAAGCAAGAGAGGTGACATTTGGTTGAATTACTACTAGAAGTAAGAGAGGTGACATTTGGTTGAATTACTACTAGAAGTAAGAGAGGTGACATTTGGTTGAATTACTACTAGTAGTAAGAGAGGTGACATTTGGTTGAATTACTACTAGTAGTAAGAGAGGTGACATTTGGTTGAATTACTACTAGTAGTAAGAGAGGTGACATTTGGTTGAATTACTACTAGAAGTAAGAGAGGTGACATTTGGTTGAATTACTACTAGAAGCAAGAGAGGTGACATTTGGTTGAATTACTACTAGTAGTAAGAGAGGTGACATTTGGTTGAATTACTACTAGTAGCAGAGAGGTGACATTAGGTTCAATTAATACTAGTAGTCAGAGAGGTGACATTTGGTTGAATTACTACTAGGTTGAATTACTAAGAGGTGACATTTGGTTGAATTACTACTAGAAGCAAGAGAGGTGACATTTGGTTGAATTACTACTAGAAGTTAGAGAGAGGACATTTGGTTGAATTACTACTAGAAGTAAGAGAGGTGACATTTGGTTGAATTACTACTAGTAGTAAGAGAGGTGACATTTGGTTGAATTACTACTAGAAGCAAGAGAGGTGACATTTGGTTGAATTACTACTAGTAGTAAGAGAGGTGACATTTGGTTGAATTACTACTAGAAGTAAGAGAGGTGACATTTGGTTGAATTACTACTAGTAGTAAGAGAGGTGACATTTGGTTGAATTACTACTAGAAGTAAGAGAGGTGACATTTGGTTGAATTACTACTAGAAGCAAGAGAGGTGACATTTGGTTGAATTACTACTAGAAGCAAGAGAGGTGACATTTGGTTGAATTACTACTAGAAGTAAGAGAGGTGACATTTGGTTGAATTACTACTAGTAGTAAGAGAGGTGACATTTGGTTGAATTACTACTAGAAGTAAGAGAGGTGACATTTGGTTGAATTACTACTAGAAGCAAGAGAGGTGACATTTGGTTGAATTACTAAGTAAGAGAGGTGACATTTGGTTGAATTACTACTAGAAGTAAGAGAGGTGACATTTGGTTGAATTACTACTAGTAAAGAAGCAAGAGAGGTGACATTTGGTTGAATAACTACTAGAAGCAAGAGAGGTGACATTTGGTTGAATTACTACTAGAAGCAAGAGAGGTGACATTTGGTTGAATTACTACTAGAAGCAAGAGAGGTGACATTTGGTTGAATTACTACTAGAAGTAAGAGAGGTGACATTTGGTTGAATTACTAGTAGAAGCAAGAGGTGACATTTGGTTGAATTACTACTAGTAGCAAGAGAGGTGACATTTGGTTGAATTACTACTAGAAGCAAGAGAGGTGACATTTGGTTGAATTACTACTAGAAGTAAGAGAGGTGACATTTGGTTGAATTACTACTAGAAGTAAGAGAGGTGACATTTGGTTGAATTACTACTAGAAGCAAGAGAGGTGACATTTGGTTGAATTACTACTAGAAGTAAGAGAGGTGACATTTGGTTGAATTACTACTAGTAGTAAGAGAGGTGACATTTGGTTGAATTACTACTAGAAGCAAAAGAAAGGACATTTGGTTGAATTACTACTAGAAGCAAGAGGTGACATTTGGTTGAATTACTACTAGAAGCAAGAGAGGTGACATTTGGTTGAATTACTACTAGAAGCAAGAGAGGTGACATTTGGTTGAATTACTACTAGTAGTAAGAGAGGTGACATTTGGTTGAATTACTACTAGTAGTAAGAGAGGTGACATTTGGTTGAATTACTACTAGAAGTAAGAGAGGTGACATTTGGTTGAATTACTACTAGTAGTAAGAGAGGTGACATTTGGTTGAATTACTACTAGAAGCAAGAGAGGTGACATTTGGTTGAATTACTACTAGAAGCAAGAGAGGTGACATTTGGTTGAATTACTACTAGAAGCAAGAGAGGTGACATTTGGTTGAATTACTACTAGAAGAAAGAGAGGTGACATTTGGTTGAATTACTACTAGAAGCAAGAGAGGTGACATTTGGTTGAATTACTACTAGTGACAGTGAAAGAGAGGTGACATTTGGTTGAATTACTACTAGTAGTAAGAGAGGTGACATTTGGTTGAATTACTACTAGAAGTAAGAGAGGTGACATTTGGTTGAATTACTACTAGTAGTAAGAGAGGTGACATTTGGTTGAATTACTACTAGTAGTAAGAGAGGTGACATTTGGTTGAATTACTACTAGTAGTAAGAGAGGTGACATTTGGTTGAATTACTACTAGAAGTAAGAGAGGTGACATTTGGTTGAATTACTACTAGAAGCAAGAGAGGTGACATTTGGTTGAATTACTACTAGAAGTAAGAGAGTGACATTTGGTTGAATTACTACTAGTAGTAAGAGAGGTGACATTTGGTTGAATTACTACTAGTAGTAAGAGAGGTGACATTTGGTTGAATTACAACTAGAATTACTAAGAAGAGAGTGACATTTGGTTGAATTACTACTAGAAGCAAGAGAGGTGACATTTGGTTGAATTACTACTAATAAGAGAGGTGACATTTGGTTGAATTACTACTAGAAGCAAGAGAGGTGACATTTGGTTGAATTACTACTAGAAGTAAGAGAGGTGACATTTGGTTGAATTACTACTAGTAGTAAGAGAGGTGACATTTGGTTGAATTACTACTAGAAGTAAGAGAGGTGACATTTGGTTGAATTACTACTAGAAGCAAGAGAGGTGACATTTGGTTGAATTACTACTAGAAGTAAGAGAGGTGACATTTGGTTGAATTACTACTAGTAGTAAAGAGGTGACATTTGGTTGAATTACTAATAGAAGCAAGAGAGGTGACATTTGGTTGAATTACTACTAGAAGCAAGAGAGGTGACATTTGGTTGAATTACTACTAGAAGCAAGAGAGGTGACATTTGGTTGAATTACTACTAGAAGTAAGAGAGGTGACATTTGGTTGAATTACTACTAGAAGCAAGAGAGGTGACATTTGGTTGAATTACTACTAGTAGTAAGAGAGGTGACATTTGGTTGAATTACTACTAGTAGTAAGAGAGGTGACATTTGGTTGAATTACTACTAGAAGCAAGAGAGGTGACATTTGGTTGAATTACTACTAGAAGTAAAGAGAGGTGACATTTGGTTGAATTACTACTAGAAGTAAGAGAGGTGACATTTGGTTGAATTACTACTAGTAGCAAGAGAGGTGACATTTGGTTGAATTACTACTAGTAGTAAAGAGAGGTGACATTTGGTTGAATTACTACTAGAAGCAAGAGAGGTGACATTTGGTTGAATTTACTACTGGTTGAATTACTAGTAGTAAGAGAGGTGACATTTGGTTGAATTACTACTAGAAGTAAGAGAGGTGACATTTGGTTGAATTACTACTAGAAGCAAGAGAGGTGACATTTGGTTGAATTACTACTAGAAGTAAGAGAGGTGACATTTGGTTGAATTACTACTAGAAGTAAGAGAGGTGACATTTGGTTGAATTACTACTAGAAGCAAGAGAGGTGACATTTGGTTGAATTACTACTAGAAGTAAGAGAGGTGACATTTGGTTGAATTACTACTAGAAGCAAGAGAGGTGACATTTGGTTGAATTACTACTAGAAGCAAGAGAGGTGACATTTGGTTGAATTACTACTAGAAGCAAGAGAGGTGACATTTGGTTGAATTACTACTAGTAGTAAGAGAGGTGACATTTGGTTGAATTACTACTAGAAGTAAGAGAGGTGACATTTGGTTGAATTACTACTAGTAGTAAGAGAGGTGACATTTGGTTGAATTACTACTAGTAGTAAGAGAGGTGACATTTGGTTGAATTACTACTAGAAGTAAGAGAGGTGACATTTGGTTGAATTACTACTAGTAGTAAGAGAGGTGACATTTGGTTGAATTACTACTAGAAGTAAGAGAGGTGACATTTGGTTGAATTACTACTAGCAAGAGAGTGACATTTGGTTGAAAGAGAGGTGACATTTGGTTGAATTACTACTAGAAGCAAGAGAGGTGACATTTGGTTGAATTACTACTAGTAGTAAGAGAGGTGACATTTGGTTGAATTACTACTAGTAGTAAGAGAGGTGACATTTGGTTGAATTACTACTAGTAGTAAGAGAGGTGACATTTGGTTGAATTACTACTAGAAGCAAGAGAGGTGACATTTGGTTGAATTACTACTAGAAGCAAGAGAGGTGACATTTGGTTGAATTACTACTAGAAGCAAGAGAGGTGACATTTGGTTGAATTACTACTAGAAGTAAGAGAGGTGACATTTGGTTGAATTACTACTAGTAGTAAGAGAGGTGACATTTGGTTGAATTACTACTAGTAGTAAGAGAGGTGACATTTGGTTGAATTACTACTAGAAGTAAGAGAGGTGACATTTGGTTGAATTACTACTAGAAGTAAGAGAGGTGACATTTGGTTGAATTACTACTAGTAGTAAGAGAGGTGACATTTGGTTGAATTACTACTAGAAGTAAGAGAGGTGACATTTGGTTGAATTACTACTAGAAGTAAGAGAGGTGACATTTGGTTGAATTACTACTAGAAGTAAGAGAGGTGACATTTGGTTGAATTACTACTAGTAAGAGAGTGACAGTTGAATTACTAAGAGAGGTGACATTTGGTTGAATTACTACTAGAAGCAAGAGAGGTGACATTTGGTTGAATTACTACTAGTAGTAAGAGAGGTGACATTTGGTTGAATTACTACTAGAAGTAAGAGAGGTGACATTTGGTTGAATTACTACTAGTAGTAAGAGAGGTGACATTTGGTTGAATTACTACTAGAAGCAAGAGAGGTGACATTTGGTTGAATTACTACTAGAAGCAAGAGAGGTGACATTTGGTTGAATTACTACTAGTAGTAAGAGAGGTGACATTTGGTTGAATTACTACTAGAAGCAAGAGAGGTGACATTTGGTTGAATTACTACTAGAAGCAAGAGAGGTGACATTTGGTTGAATTACTACTAGAAGCAAGAGAGGTGACATTTGGTTGAATTACTACTACTAGTAAGAGAGGTGACATTTGGTTGAATTACTACTAGAAGTAAGAGAGGTGACATTTGGTTGAATTACTACTAGAAGCAAGAGAGGTGACATTTGGTTGAATTACTACTAGAAGTAAGAGAGGTGACATTTGGTTGAATTACTACTAGAAGTAAGAGAGGTGACATTTGGTTGAATTACTACTAGAAGTAAGAGAGGTGACATTTGGTTGAATTACTATTAGAAATAAGAGAGGTGACATTTGGTTGAATTACTACTAGTAGCAAGAGAGGTGACATTTGGTTGAATTACTACTAGAAGTAAGAGAGGTGACATTTGGTTGAATTACTACTAGAAGCAAGAGAGGTGACATTTGGTTGAATTTTACTAGAAGCAAGAGAGGTGACATTTGGTTGAATTACTACTAGTAGTAAGAGAGGTGACATTTGGTTGAATTACTACTAGAAGTAAGAGAGGTGACATTTGGTTGAATTACTACTAGAAGTAAGAGAGGTGACATTTGGTTGAATTACTACTAGTAGTAAGAGAGGTGACATTTGGTTGAATTACTACTAGTAGTAAGAGAGGTGACATTTGGTTGAATTACTACTAGTAGTAAGAGAGGTGACATTTGGTTGAATTACTACTAGTAGTAAGAGAGGTGACATTTGGTTGAATTACTACTAGTAGTAAGAGAGGTGACATTTGGTTGAATTACTACTAGAAGCAAGAGAGGTGACATTTGGTTGAATTACTACTAGTAGTAAGAGAGGTGACATTTGGTTGAATTACTACTAGTAGCAAGAGAGGTGACATTTGGTTGAATTACTACTAGAAGTAAGAGAGGTGACATTTGGTTGAATTACTACTAGAAGTAAGAGAGGTGACATTTGGTTGAATTACTACTAGAAGTAAGAGAGGTGACAGTTGAATTACTAAGAGAGGTGACATTTGGTTGAATTACTACTAGAAGTAAGAGAGGTGACATTTGGTTGAATTACTACTAGAAGCAAGAGAGGTGACATTTGGTTGAATTACTACTAGAAGTAAGAGAGGTGACATTTGGTTGAATTACTACTAGAAGTAAGAGAGGTGACATTTGGTTGAATTACTACTAGAAGTAAGAGAGGTGACATTTGGTTGAATTACTACTAGAAGCAAGAGAGGTGACATTTGGTTGAATTACTACTAGAAGTAAGAGAGGTGACATTTGGTTGAATTACTACTAGTAGTAAGAGAGGTGACATTTGGTTGAATTACTACTAGAAGCAAGAGAGGTGACATTTGGTTGAACTACTTCTAGAAGCAAGAGAGGTGACATTTGGTTGAATTACTACTAGAAGTAAGAGAGGTGACATTTGGTTGAATTACTACTAGTAAGAGAGGTGACATTTGGTTGAATTACTACTAGAAGTAAGAGAGGTGACATTTGGTTGAATTACTACTAGAAGCAAGAGAGGTGACATTTGGTTGAATTACTACTAGAAGCAAGAGAGGTGACATTTGGTTGAATTACTACTAGTAGCAAGAGAGGTGACATTTGGTTGAATTACTACTAGAAGTAAGAGAGGTGACATTTGGTTGAATTACTACTAGTAGTAAGAGAGGTGACATTTGGTTGAATTACTACTAGAAGTAAGAGAGGTGACATTTGGTTGAATTACTACTAGAAGCAAGAGAGGTGACATTTGGTTGAATTACTACTAGAAGTAAGAGAGGTGACATTTGGTTGAATTACTACTAGAAGTAAGAGAGGTGACATTTGGTTGAATTACTACTAGAAGACATTTGGTTGAATTACTACTAGAGAGGTGACATGACAGCAAGAGGGTGACAATTGAATTACTACTAGAAGCAAGAGAGGTGACATTTGGTTGAATTACTACTAGAAGCAAGAGAGGTGACATTTGGTTGAATTACTACTAGTAGCAAGAGAGGTGACATTTGGTTGAATTACTACTAGAAGTAAGAGAGGTGACATTTGGTTGAATTACTACTAGTAGTAAGAGAGGTGACATTTGGTTGAATTACTACTAGAAGTAAGAGAGGTGACATTTGGTTGAATTACTACTAGTAGTAAGAGAGGTGACATTTGGTTGAATTACTACTAGAAGTAAGAGAGGTGACATTTGGCTGAATTACTACTAGAAGCAAGAGAGGTGACATTTGGTTGAATTACTACTAGTAGTAAGAGAGGTGACATTTGGTTGAATTACTACTAGTAGTAAGAGAGGTGACATTTGGTTGAATTACTACTAGTAGTAAGAGAGGTGACATTTGGTTGAATTACTACTAGAAGCAAGAGAGGTGACATTTGGTTGAATTACTACTAGAAGCTAAGAGAGGTGACATTTGGTTGAATTACTACTAGTAGTAAGAGAGGTGACATTTGGTTGAATTACTACTAGAAGCAAGAGAGGTGACATTTGGTTGAATTACTACTAGAAGTAAGAGAGGTGACATTTGGTTGAATTACTACTAGAAAAGAGAGGTGACATTTGGTTGAATTACTACTAGAAGTAAGAGAGGTGACATTTGGTTGAATTACTACTAGAAGCAAGAGAGGTGACATTTGGTTGAATTACTACTAGAAGCAAGAGAGGTGACATTTGGTTGAATTACTACTAGAAGTAAGAGAGTGACATTTGGTTGGTGACATTTGGTTGAATTACTACTAGAGTAGCAAGAGAGGTGACATTTGGTTGAATTACTACTAGTAGCAAGAGAGGTGACATTTGGTTGAATTACTACTAGAAGTAAGAGAGGTGACATTTGGTTGAATTACTACTAGTAGTAAGAGAGGTGACATTTGGTTGAATTACTACTAGAAGTAAAAGAAGTGACATTTGGAATTACTTGAATTGACATTTGGTTGAATTACTACTAGAAGTAAGAGAGGTGACATTTGGTTGAATTACTACTAGTAGTAAGAGAGGTGACATTTGGTTGAATTACTACTAGAAGCAAGAGAGGTGACATTTGGTTGAATTACTACTAGAAGTAAGAGAGGTGACATTTGGTTGAATTACTACTAGTAGTAAGAGAGGTGACATTTGGTTGAATTACTACTAGAAGTAAGAGAGGTGACATTTGGTTGAATTACTACTAGAAGCAAGAGAGGTGACATTTGGTTGAATTACTACTAGTAGTAAGAGAGGTGACATTTGGTTGAATTACTACTAGAAGCAAGAGAGGTGACATTTGGTTGAATTACTACTAGTAGCAAGAGAGGTGACATTTGGTTGAATTACTACTAGAAGTAAGAGAGGTGACATTTGGTTGAATTACTACTAGTAGTAAGAGAGGTGACATTTGGTTGAATTACTACTAGAAGCAAGAGAGGTGAAGAGAGGTGACATTTGGTTGAATTACTACTAGAAGTAAGAGAGGTGACATTTGGTTGAATTACTACTAGAAGTAAGAGAGGTGACATTTGGTTGAATTACTACTAGAAGTAAGAGAGGTGACATTTGGTTGAATTACTACTAGAAGCAAGAGAGGTGACATTTGGTTGAATTACTACTAGAAGCAAGAGAGGTGACATTTGGTTGAATTACTACTAGAAGTAAGAGAGGTGACATTTGGTTGAATTACTACTAGTAGTAAGAGAGGTGACATTTGGTTGAATTACTACTAGAAGCAAGAGAGGTGACATTTGGTTGAATTACTACTAGAAGTAAGAGAGGTGACATTTGGTTGAATTACTACTAGAAGTAAGAGAGGTGACATTTGGTTGAATTACTACTAAGAGAGGTGACATTTGGTTGAATTACTACTAGAAGTAAGAGAGGTGACATTTGGTTGAATTACTACTAGAAGCAAGAGAGGTGACATTTGGTTGAATTACTACTAGTAGTAAGAGAGGTGACATTTGGTTGAATTACTACTAGAAGTAAGAGAGGTGACATTTGGTTGAATTACTACTAGAAGTAAGAGAGGTGACATTTGGTTGAATTACTACTAGTAGTAAGAGAGGTGACATTTGGTTGAATTACTACTAGAAGCAAGAGAGGTGACATTTGGTTGAATTACTACTAGTAGTAAGAGAGGTGACATTTGGTTGAATTACTACTAGTAGTAAGAGAGGTGACATTTGGTTGAATTACTACTAGAAACAAGAGAGGTGACATTTGGTTGAATTACTACTACTAGAAGCAAGAGAGGTGACATTTGGTTGAATTACTACTAGTAGTAAGAGAGGTGACATTTGGTTGAATTACTACTAGTAGTAAGAGAGGTGACATTTGGTTGAATTACTACTAGAAGTAAGAGAGGTGACATTTGGTTGAATTACTACTAGAAGTAAGAGAGGTGACATTTGGTTGAATTACTACTAGAAGTAAGAGAGGTGACATTTGGTTGAATTACTACTAGAAGTAAGAGAGGTGACATTTGGTTGAATTACTACTAGTAGTAAGAGAGGTGACATTTGGTTGAATTACTACTAGTAAGAGAGGTATTTGGCTGACATTACTAAGCAAGAGAGGTGACATTTGGTTGAATTACTACTAGAAGCAAGAGAGGTGACATTTGGTTGAATTACTACTAGAAGCAAGAGAGGTGACATTTGGTTGAATTACTACTAGTAGTAAGAGAGGTGACATTTGGTTGAATTACTACTAGAAGTAAGAGAGGTGACATTTGGTTGAATTACTACTAGTAGTAAGAGAGTGACATTTGGTTGAATTACTACTAGAAGCAAGAGGTGACATTTGGTTGAATTACTACTAGAAGTAAGAGAGGTGACATTTGGTTGAATTACTACTAGAAGCAAGAGAGGTGACATTTGGTTGAATTACTACTAGAAGTAAGAGAGGTGACATTTGGTTGAATTACTACTAGAAGTAAGAGAGGTGACATTTGGTTGAATTACTACTAGAAGTAAGAGAGGTGACATTTGGTTGAATTACTACTAGTAGCAAGAGAGGTGACATTTGGTTGAATTACTAGTAAGAGAGGTGACATTTCGTTGAATTACTACTAGAAGCAAATGAGGTGACATTTGGTTGAATTACTACTAAAAGCAAAAGAGGTGATATTTGGTTGAATTACTACTAGAAGCAAGAGAGGTGACATTTGGTTGAATTACTACTAGAAGCAAGAGAGGTGACATTTGGTTGAATTACTACTAGTAGTAAGAGAGGTGACATTTGGTTGAATTACTACTAGAAGCAAGAGAGGTGACATTTGGTTGAATTACTACTAGAAGTAAGAGAGGTGACATTTGGTTGAATTACTACTAGAAGTAAGAGAGGTGACATTTGGTTGAATTACTACTAGAAGCAAGAGAGGTGACATTTGGTTGAATTACTACTAGAAGCAAGAGAGGTGACATTTGGTTGAATTACTACTAGAAGTAAGAGAGGTGACATTTGGTTGAATTACTACTAGTAGTAAGAGAGGTGACATTTGGTTGAATTACTACTAGTAGTAAGAGAGGTGACATTTGGTTGAATTACTACTAGAAGCAAGAGAGGTGACATTTGGTTGAATTACTACTAGTAGTAAGAGAGGTGACATTTGGTTGAATTACTACTAGAAGTAAGAGAGGTGACATTTGGTTGAATTACTACTAGTAGTAAGAGAGGTGACATTTGGTTGAATTACTACTAGTAGCAAGAGAGGTGACATTTGGTTGAATTACTACTAGTAGTAAGAGAGGTGACATTTGGTTGAATTACTACTAGAAGTAAGAGAGGTGACATTTGGTTGAATTACTACTAGAAGTAAGAGAGGTGACATTTGGTTGAATTACTACTAGAAGCAAGAGAGGTGACATTTGGTTGAATTACTACTAGAAGCAAGAGAGGTGACATTTGGTTGAATTACTACTAGAAGCAAGAGAGGTGACATTTGGTTGAATTACTACTAGTAGTAAGAGAGGTGACATTTGGTTGAATTACTACTAGAAGCAAGAGAGGTGACATTTGGTTGAATTACTACTAGTAGTAAGAGAGGTGACATTTGGTTGAATTACTACTAGAAGCAAGAGAGGTGACATTTGGTTGAATTACTACTAGAAGTAAGAGAGGTGACATTTGGTTGAATTACTACTAGAAGCAAGAGAGGTGACATTTGGTTGAATTACTACTAGTAGTAAGAGAGGTGACATTTGGTTGAATTACTACTAGAAGTAAGAGAGGTGACATTTGGTTGAATTACTACTAGGTGACAGTTGAATTACTACTAGTAAAAAGAGAGGTGACATTTGGTTGAATTACTACTAGAAGCAAGAGAGGTGACATTTGGTTGAATTTACTACTAGGTGACAGAATTACTACTAAGTAAGAGGTGACATTTGGTTGAATTACTACTAGAAGCAAGAGAGGTGACATTTGGTTGAATTACTACTAGAAGTAAGAGAGGTGACATTTGGTTGAATTACTACTAGAAGTAAGAGAGGTGACATTTGGTTGAATTACTACTAGTAGTAAGAGAGGTGACATTTGGTTGAATTACTACTAGTAGTAAGAGAGGTGACATTTGGTTGAATTACTACTAGTAAGAGAGGTGACATTTGGTTGAATTACTACTACTAGTAAAAAGAGAGGTGACATTTGGTTGAATTACTACTAGAAGTAAGAGAGGTGACATTTGGTTGAATTACTACTAGAAGTAAGAGAGGTGACATTTGGTTGAATTACTACTAGAAGTAAGAGAGGTGACATTTGGTTGAATTACTACTAGTAGCAAGAGAGGTGACATTTGGTTGAATTACTACTAGAAGCAAAAGAGGTGACATTTGGTTGAATTACTACTAGTAGTAAGAGAGGTGACATTTGGTTGAATTACTACTAGAAGTAAGAGAGGTGACATTTGGTTGAATTACTACTAGTAGTAAGAGAGGTGACATTTGGTTGAATTACTACTACTAAGAGAGGTGACATTTGGTTGAATTACTAAGAAGCAAGAGAGGTAACATTTGGTTGAATTACTACTGAAGTAAGAGAGGTGACATTTGGTTGAATTACTACTAGTAGTAAGAGAGGTGACATTTGGTTGAATTACTACTAGAAGTAAGAGAGGTGACATTTGGTTGAATTACTACTAGAAGCAAGAGAGGTGACATTTGGTTGAATTACTACTAGTAGCAAGAGAGGTGACATTTGGTTGAATTACTACTAGAAGCAAGAGAGGTGACATTTGGTTGAATTACTACTAGTAGTAAGAAAGGTGACAGTAAGAGAGGTGACATTTGGTTGAATTACTACTAGAAGTAAGAGAGGTGACATTTGGTTGAATTACTACTAGAAGTAAGAGAGGTGACATTTGGTTGAATTACTACTAGAAGCAAGAGAGGTGACATTTGGTTGAATTACTACTAGTAGTAAGAGAGGTGACATTTGGTTGAATTACTACTAGTAGTAAGAGAGGTGACATTTGGTTGAATTACTACTAGAAGCAAGAGAGGTGACATTTGGTTGAATTACTACTAGTAGTAAGAGAGGTGACATTTGGTTGAATTACTACTAGAAGTAAGAGAGGTGACATTTGGTTGAATTACTACTAGTAAGAGAAGTGACATTTGGTTGAATTAAGCAAGAGAGGTGACATTTGGTTGAATTACTACTAGAAGTAAGAGAGGTGACATTTGGTTGAATTACTACTAGAAGTAAGAGAGAGGTGACATTTGGTTGAATTACTACTAAGAGAGGTGACATTTGGTTGAATTACTACTAGAAGCAAGAGAGGTGACATTTGGTTGAATTACTACTAGAAGTAAGAGAGGTGACATTTGGTTGAATTACTACTAGTAGTAAGAGAGGTGACATTTGGTTGAATTACTACTAGAAGTAAGAGAGGTGACATTTGGTTGAATTACTACTAGAAGTAAGAGAGGTGACATTTGGTTGTAGCAAGAGAGGTGACATTTGGTTGAATTACTACTAGAAGTAAGAGAGGTGACATTTGGTTGAATTACTACTAGTAGTATGAATTACTACTAGTAGTAAGAGGTGACATTTGGTTGAATTACTACTAGAAGTAAGAGAGGTGACATTTGGTTGAATTACTACTAGTAGTAAGAGAGGTGACATTTGGTTGAATTACTACTAGTAGTAAGAGAGGTGACATTTGGTTGAATTACTACTAGAAGTAAGAGAGGTGACATTTGGTTGAATTACTACTAAGAGTAAGATAGGTGACATTTGGTTGAATTACTACTAGTAGTAAGCAAGAGAGGTGACATTTGGTTGAATTACTACTAGTAGTAAGAGAGGTGACATTTGGTTGAATTACTACTAGAAGTAAGAGAGGTGACATTTGGTTGAATTACTACTAGTAGCAAGAGAGGTGACATTTGGTTGAATTACTACTAGAAGTAAGAGAGGTGACATTTGGTTGAATTACTACTAGAAGTAAGAGAGGTGACATTTGGTTGAATTACTACTAGAAGTAAGAGAGGTGACATTTGGTTGAATTACTACTAGAAGTAAGAGAGGTGACATTTGGTTGAATTACTACTAGAAGTAAGAGAGGTGACATTTGGTTGAATTACTACTAGTAGTAAGAGAGGTGACATTTGGTTGAATTACTACTAGTAGTAAGAGAGGTGACATTTGGTTGAATTACTACTAGAAGTAAGAGAGGTGACATTTGGTTGAATTACTACTAGTAGCAAAGAGGTGACATTTGGTTGAATTACTACTAGAAGTAAGAGAGGTGACATTTGGTTGAATTACTACTAGAAGTAAGAGAGGTGACATTTGGTTGAATTACTACTAGAAGTGAAGAGAGGTAGTAAGAGGTGATTTGGTTGAATTACTACTAGAAGTAAGAGAGGTGACATTTGGTTGAATTACTACTAGAAGTAAGAGAGGTGACATTTGGTTGAATTACTACTAGTAGTAAGAGAGGTGACATTTGGTTGAATTACTACTAGAAGCAAGAGAGGTGACATTTGGTTGAATTACTACTAGAAGTAAGAGAGGTGACATTTGGTTGAATTACTACTAGTAGTAAGAGAGGTGACATTTGGTTGAATTACTACTAGTAGTAAAAGAGGTGACATTTGGTTGAATTACTACTAGAAGTAAGAGAGGTGACATTTGGTTGAATTACTACTAGTAGTAAGAGAGGTGACATTTGGTTGAATTACTACTAGTAGTAAGAGAGGTGACATTTGGTTGAATTACTACTAGAAGTAAGAGAGGTGACATTTGGTTGAATTACTACTAGAAGTAAGAGAGGTGACATTTGGTTGAATTACTACTAGTAGTAAGAGAGGTGACATTTGGTTGAATTACTACTAGTAGTAAGAGAGGTGACATTTGGTTGAATTACTACTAGAAGTAAGAGAGGTGACATTTGGTTGAATTACTACTAGTAGTAAGAGAGGTGACATTTGGTTGAATTACTACTAGTAGTAAGAGAGGTGACATTTGGTTGAATTACTACTAGAAGTAAGAGAGGTGACATTTGGTTGAATTACTACTAGTAGTAAGAGAGGTGACATTTGGTTGAATTACTACTAGTAGTAAGAGAGGTGACATTTGGTTGAATTACTACTAGAAGCAAGAGAGGTGACATTTGGTTGAATTACTACTAGTAGTAAGAGGTGACATTTGGTTGAATTACTACTAGAAGTAAAAGAAGTGACATTTGGTTGAATTACTACTAGTAGTAAGAGAGGTGACATTTGGTTGAATTACTACTAGTAGTAAGAGAGGTGACATTTGGTTGAATTACTACTAGAAGTAAGAGAGGTGACATTTGGTTGAATTACTACTAGAAGCAAGAGAGGTGACATTTGGTTGAATTACTAGTAAGAGAGGTGACATTTGGTTGAATTACTACTAGTAGTAAGAGAGGTGACATTTGGTTGAATTACTACTAAGAAGTAAGAGAGGTGACATTTGGTTGAATTACTACTAGTAGTAAGAGAGGTGACATTTGGTTGAATTACTACTAGAAGTAAGAGAGGTGACATTTGGTTGAATTACTTAAGAGAGGACATTTGAATTACTACTAGTAGTAAGAGAGGTGACATTTGGTTGAATTACTACTAGTAGTAAGAGAGGTGACATTTGGTTGAATTACTACTAGAAGTAAGAGAGAAGTGACATTTGGTTGAATTACTACTAGAAGTAAGAGAGGTGACATTTGGTTGAATTACTACTAGTAGTAAGAGAGGTGACATTTGGTTGAATTACTACTAGAAGTAAAAGAGGTGACATTTGGTTGAATTACT